>NC_137266.1:40039707-40094707 GCF_053477335.1 Acartia tonsa
TTTATCAGTTTAGATTTTTAAAAATCTAATGTTTTAATGAAAGTTAAAATTTTTTATTTCAAATTGATTTAGTGAAGTTTTGTAATGTATATTGCATCTAATTCATATATTACTAATAGCTACTTGAGATGGGAGGAAGTGGAAAGTCCCCCCCCCCCCCCTCATTGAAGTTTTAGTTTTAAATTTGATTTTTTTGGGGTGGGGGGGGGGAGGATATTTTTTTTCTATAGACAATGTCACAATGTTTTTTAGGAGGGTGGTGGTACTCTCTCCCGAAATAGTTATAAATCTTTCCAGGACTTATGAGAAGCTACACTGCACTGTAAAGAAGAACCATATCGGTTCAGTGGTTAGCTATATTATTCGGTATAGACAGACTGATACAGACATCCTGTTACTTTCGTAGAAGGACCTTGAAGGGTTAAGACAATGGACAATAAATAAAAGTACATCTGTAATAGAGATGATTACATTACCCCTTAGATTAAAATTATTGGTTGAAAAGTATGAATCAACCAAATAAGCAATATAAAAGTACCCAAAGTTTGTTACCTTAAACACTTTGGGGGGTATATTATGAAATCTCGATTAGTTTGTAAGAGCCGACGGTGTTCAAACTTTTTCACCAATAATATTAATCTTCAAACGCGATAATTCCAATGGGTAGGGGGGGGGGGGGGGCTTCATATCAATTTATCCTTCATTATCTTATCCTCTTATAGTGATGATGACCTATTTGGTACAAGTCATCTCCACGCCACCTTGAATAAACTCTGCCTGTGAATTGCAGTGTAACGCGTTCAATCACCCAGGTTATTAATTAGGGTAACAGACAACCAACTCTTTGATTGCACGGCCTTTGTCTGAAAGTCCTAACTGTGCATGGTAATTACTAGCTTCAGTTTTGGGCCAAGGCATTACCCCTGCTATAACTTTTAATGTCCAATTTTCATCCCCTAGGAGTTACCGCATAATCATGACAAGAAAAGATTAATTATTTAAAATTTGGAACAAATTGGCTTTTATAAAGTTTTTCATAAAACCTCTCTATATATGATTTATTTAAGGCCGAATTTCCATGACCTTAACAAAGCAACTGATAAAATGGCCATGTATCAACTCACTTCAGAAGTGGTTTTATGAAGAACTTTATAAAAGCAGACTTGTTCAAAATTTTAAATAAATAATCTTTGCTTTTCTTGTCATGATTATGCGGTAACTCCTAGGGAATGAAAATTGAACTTGAAATTTTCAAATCTAATTTTCTCAAAAACGGCTGCATTTTAGATTTTATTGAAAAGTAAAATGAAGTTACCTAACCTAGGGTAATGAAATGCACTATGTCCCAATTTAGGTTTTAACACAAAAGTCAAAGCACCCTCGAACACACTGTGTAAACGTCATCTAGAAATGACGTATTAAAGTAAGTGATATGACGTCAACAAAAATAAGATGTGGCTTTTTAGATATGATAATGAATATTAACAAGGACAAATATGTCCATAAGTAGGAAAATATATTTAATGTAAAAAAATAAACAATTTTGTATCATATAAATAATATATATGAGCATTTTATTAAAGGACATAAGTTAATCTTTTCCAAAACTTATTCCGACTTTTTATTTTGGAGGGAGGAGATATCAGAATAAAAATTATTCAGAAACCCCAAAATTACACATTTTCTCATTTGTTGGATTAAAATCTTTGGGTACCTGCAGGGATCTGAAGGGATAAGACAGTGGACGATAAATTGATGTAAATCCCTAATTACTAGGGTTGGGCCGGATATCCGGTTTGGCCGGTTATCCGGCCGGATATCCGGCCATTTTCAATATCCGGCCGGATACCGGATATTAAAACTATCCGGTTACATGATATCCGGCTGATTTTTTAGGCCGGATATCTGGTTATCCGGCCGGATATCCGGTATATTGCCGGATATCGAACATTGTATCCGGCCCAACCCTACTAATTACCTCTTCTGTAGACTATAATTATTTGTTGACAAGTGCTCAAAGTTTTCATCCAACAAATGAGAAAATGTTTAACTTTGGTACCTGAGCTGGATCTTTAAATGGTTTAGTGGTGCGCTGAATCGGGGCGATCCAGTTCACCCCGGTTTGGAGCGGCAATGTCACTTGTTGAGTGCCATTGCCGCGCCAGTACCGCGCCTCTGGGCGCGCTGATTCGCCTATTCCATTTTGATTTAAAGATTGAAATCTAATAATATCTAGGTGCGCCGAACTGGATCTCCCCGATTCAGCGCACCACTAAACGATTTAAAGATCCAGCTCTGTATGATTTACATAAAAGTGTCCCCTCCCTCTCTGATAACATGTAGGATTTTGATGGTTGGGGTTGATAATCATTTAATAATCAAATTGTAAGTACGTACAAACAATAGAACAGCATGAGTTATAGAGTATGTGCTCGCAATGAATGATGACAAAAATAATTGTAATACGTTTTGGAAAAGTGGGGCATAGATTGAATTATTTTCATTGGATCATTTTCAAAAATGGATAAATTGCTGTACATTCATAAAATTACTACTTCTGTAGATTGAAAGCATTGGTGGAAAAGTTTGGACACTGCTAGTTTGTATCAACCAATCAAGATTCATTAAATGTACCAAAAATTTTAGGTCAACAAATTAACAGTCCATTGTCCCCTCCCTCCATGATTTCAACCCTCAAATATAATTTGTTAGACCCCATCCACCCCATAGATACGCCCTTACGTTTAGAACAAGTGGACAGATAAATTTGTTAGAAAAATCAATAAAATCTTATTATTAATAAATAAAAAAAAGGATTTATTCAATGTAACAAAATTTTGAAGTTAAAAAAAATCAAAATCTTTATTTTACAAACGAAATATGAATATTAAACCTCAAAACTTTTCATATAAATAGGGGGAATGCCTTGGCCCATAAACAGGCGCAACTCATTGCCATGCACAGTTAGAAATACTCAGACAAAGGTTTTACAATCAAAGGGTTGGTTGTCTGATGGATGTTACTTAACCTAATACCCTTGGGTGTTAGAGTATCGCATCCCATTACACGCTGATGATGTTCTGGATTCTCTAGATAATCATATAAAAATGAAAGGATAAAAATTTTGTTGGAATACATAAACATAAATGATAATATATGTTTAATAAAAAGAATAAGACTAAGATTAGTTTTTAGTCAATTGTCAACAAGTGATTTTATATTTATATTAGAAGCAAATAATAGTTATTTGTCGCATCGTAATATAGACAGCTTTCCGCGGATATTAAAATAAAAAAATAAGATTAAAACCAGGGCTAACAAAACTGGTTTAATATTCGTAGAAAATTGACTGTAATACGATGCTAAACATGATTTTTCAGTATGGGAGAGTACCGGTTCTAATCCAGCGGATATAAATCGGTTTCCAAGCCATACTGGAAAATAAAAACTAAAAATAGATAAACAAGAATGACAAAATCCAAAAAAATCATAGCTCAATTTTTCTGTGAGCTAAACAAATTATAGGGATAAACGAACATTTTTTATATTTACAATTTTTTAGTATTCTAATTTTTTCAAAGACAAAATGCAACCGGATGGTATGGATATGTTTTTAAAAACATATGGATATCCAGGTACACACATAAACATATGGACAACTAAAAAATGATCCTTTCGAGGGGGGGGAAAGGATACTTTCAAGTTATCTAAAAATAAGAGGGTGGGACAGTGCTCTACAAGCTCTTTAGGTGAAAGCACCAAAATGAATTTTGTTTGTTTTATTCAGAGGACAGAGATCAGGAGGGGAATGAATCTGGAAACAGTGACGAGCTCACAGGAGGAGAGGTAGGATTTTATCAGCCATTGTGGCGTGGGTTCGATTCTTGGCCCCAACACAGCATAATGATTTTTAATTAAAGACGTTTCATATGGTTCCTTCTGGTGGCGTGTCAGATGCGCGACTCAAGTAGGAATAATGCCGTAAAAAAAGATCTTAGTATTCTTTGTTTTGGAAAAGGAAAACATTTACAAAAGGGGGTATGGGTAGTTCCACTTTTTCTTTCTTTCTTTTTTTTTATAAGGGTAGGGGGGGGGGGGTAGGGGTGCAAAATGGGACGAACCAAATTCCTCCTCCTTTATTTTTTTGTGCACATTACAAGATTTTTTTACTTTATGTTGTTTTCACGAAAAATAAAATGAAATAATTCTATTAATTATATTTTTAAATTACAGGAACGGATGAGTTCTTTGGAAGACAGACTAGGTGGAGATGACAGATCTTATTCCTCACATTTACACCCATCACTTAGAGGTACCTAGATGTCTTGCTATCTTTCTATCTATCCTTTTTGACCATATTGATCTTATTCCTCACATTTACACCCTTCACTAAGAGGTATCTAATTGTCTTGCTATCTTTTTATCTATCCTTTTTGACCATATTGATATTATTTCTCACATTTACACCCTTCACTTAGAGGTACCTAGATGTCTTGCTATCTGTCTATATGACTATCTATGATCTTGCCTACGTTATTGATCTTATTCCTCAAATTTACACCCTTCACTAAGAGGTATCTAGATGTCTTGCTATCTGTCTATCTATCCTTTTTGACCATATTGATCTTATTCCTCACATTTACACCCTTCACTGAGAGGTACCTAGATGTCTTGCTATCTGTCTATCTATCCTTTTTGACAATATTGATCTTATTCCCTACATTTACACCCTTCACTTAGAGGTATCTAGATGTCTTGCTATCTGTCTATATGACTATCTATGATCTTGCCTACTTTATTGATCTTATTCCTCAAATTTACACCCTTCACTTAGAGGTACCTCGATGTCTTGCTATCTTTTTATCTATCCCTTTTGACCATATTGATCTTATTCTTCACATTTACACCCTTCACTGAGAGGTATCTAGATGTCTTGCTATCTTTCTATCTATCCTTTTTGATCATATTGATCTAATTCCTCACATTTAAACCCTTCACTTAGAGGTATCTAGATGTCTTGCTATCTTTTTATCTATCCTTTTTGACCATATTGATCTTATTCTTCACATTTACACCCTTCACTGAGAGGTATCTAGATGTCTTGCTATCTTTATATATATCCTTTTTGATCATATTGATCTAATTCCTCACATTTACACCCTTCACTTAGAGGTACCTAGATGTCTTGCCAACTTACTATCTATCCTTTTTCTATCTTAAGTTTACACCCTTCACTTAGAGGTATCTAGATGTCTTGCTATCTTTCTATCTATCCTTTTTGACCATATTGATCTTATTTCTCACATTTACACCCTTCACTTAGAGGTATCTACATATCTTGCTATCTTGCTCTTTTCTCTACATGCCTCTCTATACCTTTATATTCATCCTATAGATGCTTTCACATATAGTGCCTGTCGAGAACTGAAAACCCACCCTCCTCCGTTATTTTGGAGAATTTTTCTCCTATGCGTAACCCTGCGGGGATACCCTTTACCCAATACAACCTAACCTAAAGTAATGAACAAACAAACGATAAAATATTCCCCCCCCCCACTTATTTTCCTTGTTTTTATTTTTATTTTTAGAAATGAAATTATCTCAAATTAAAGAAATATATCTTATACAAAAAGAAATAAAATTTCCCTTGAGTTTAAGCTTTCTTAGAAACAATATAAAGATTTAAATTTATTTTATTTAAACCATTTTTGTTTCTACGCTAGTATTTATTTAATTTTATAATAAAATATTTGAATAGGTTATTTGTACATTTTATTATTGAAATTAAAAAACCTTTTCAGATACAAAACTCATTTGATATTCTTTCATTGAGCATTTGAAAACATACAAATTAATTAATTAAACATTAATGTTTTTATATTGTATATCTTTTATTCTTTCATTTAACTATATCTAATTTTTTTCCTTTACACCATTTCTATTTATCATCAAGCTTACTAAATATATATTTTTAGTAGCGAAGTTACTCTATAATTCGAAAGGTCCATCCTTCTGTCCGTTTATTCTTCGCTCCTAATGGATATTATGCTAACCGATGAACCGATAAAGTTCTCCTTTACAGTGTAGCTCATGGAAGGATTTATAACTAAATTGGGGAATGGTACCACAAACCTACCAAGTGAAAGCGTCCCTATAAAAAATAACTCCTTTATTTTTTTTATTTAACTAAAATTTCAAATAGATGGGGGGAGGGGGCGACTTCCCCCTACCTCAAGTGCACCAAGAGGCCTCTAGCTAGGGTCGTAGTCGCTAGTATCTTATTTAAGGGTGAAGTCGTATTTACACAGTAGCTTTTCTATTGTAACTTCGTTTTCTTTTCATCATCCGACAATTCTTTTTTTTCAGTTGTACCTACTGGTTCACTGCTAGGTCACTCTGGCTCTGTGCCTGGGGTGGAGGGGCACATGTCCCTCCACGGACCCCCCTCACAACTTCAACAGTATTCCACGCACAATTCAGAAAATGGAGGTAGGACAGTTAGGACAACCTACAAACTTGTTTATAAATCTATCCTAACCTTTCTAAAATTTTGAGATTTGATATTTTGGTGTACTTTGATATTTCATTTAAACTATCAAATAATTAAATGTTTATTGGTTTTTTTTTTCTTTGAATTAATTACAAAGGCGTTAAATAGTTTGTTTTATTGTCAGGAGGGATGTATTTTTTAAGGGATTCAAAAATAGGAAGGCAGGCCTTCCAAATATCATTTTTAAGGGAAGAGTTTACACCCCCTTACACACACTTACAACTTATGGTTAGGATTATAATTTTTATGGAAGCTTTGAAGTCTTTTTAATTTGATTTTGGTCAGTTGTTTCTTTTAGGTTAATAAGCATTCTCTTTTCATCGTAGCATCTAGTGGCTAGGGGCGCAACTTCTTAATTTAATTTCTGAAAATTCTAAGATTTTATTCTTTTGTAGGTGGATATTATGGTAATATTGGCGGTAATGTTGACGAAAGTACTAGGTAAGTAAATAATTATAATAAAGTAACAGGATCTGTGGGTGTAGTGTGTACCGAAGGATTTCGCTAACCACTGAATCGATATGGTCGTCCTTTGCAGTGAAGCTTCTTAAAAGTCCAGGAAAGGTTTGGGGGAGGATTTCTCCACCCTCCATATAAAAAATACCCCCTCCCCCAAATAAAAATATTACTTTACTTTTTCTTTTTAAAACTCAAATTGACAATTGGGTGGCGTTCGACATTTTGTGGGAGGGTTTCTCCACCCTCCATATAAAAAATGACCCCCCCCCAAAAAAAAAATATTTCTTAACTTTTTCTTTTTAAAACTCAAATTGACAATTGGGTGGTGTTCGACATTTCCCCCTCAAACCTTAGGTGCCCCTACTGGCTTCTAGGGGGCATCACCGCTAGTATAGAGAAGAGCAGCTGATAAAATACTTATACTAACAATGATGACAACATCCATAAAAGCGAAGCACTGAAACGGTAGGACAAACGAACATTAACACTTGTATAGTGTCTAAACTGAATTATCAGAATATAAAAGTATAAGAGTCGAAGCAAAATTGTAAGTAAATTTGTTGAAAAACTTCTTGATACAGGATAATGTTTATTGAGTTTATGGACATACTTACATTTTTAGGATTTGATTATAAAGTTGCTTCGCTTAAAATATTGTTCTTTGTTGTCCCAGGAATCAATATACCAAAAATCAGATCAAACGGATAATTAGATCACATAAAAATTTGCTGTTAAAAAATTAGAAAAATCAACATGTTTAAAATGGACGTACGGACATTCTGGTAATGATTATAGAGTTGCTTTCTAAATCGTACCTAACTACTACAGGAATCATCATGCAAAGTTTGAAATCAATAGGACAATTCTAACATGCCTAAATTATCGAATAAAAGCTATCTATCTCGGACGGACGTACGGACCGACCCTAATTATAGAAAAGCTTCGCTTTTAAAAAGTGCCTTAATACCATTTAAAGTTTTAAGTAAAAATTATAACTATATGCAATTTAAGATATAAATATAATACTTTCATAATTTTTAATTACATTAGAAAAAAAACAGAATTAATCTATTCTTAATCCTGACTTTTATATTTAAAAAGATATGTCAAAACTTTTTTCAATCTTATAACTTCTTTTTATCAAGTCCATTTGTAAAAAAAAAAAACATAAATCAAGGAGCTATAAAACCCTATGATCAAAGAATGGGCAAAGAATAGCTTAAAACCATTCCTGTACCTTAAATGGAGAACCCTGCAATGGCCAAAATAAACAAAAGGAATTTTAAATAGTAACAAAAATAAACTTATAGATCGAACTTCCAAATATTAGCTTTGATGAAGTATCAAGATGTCGGTTTGCATGTCTGTAGCTTAAGATCTCAATAACTGCTCTATCGATATGGTTCTCGTTTACATTAAAGCTTCATATAGGCCATATGAAGGTGTGTAACTGTTTTAAAGGAGGAGAAAACATCTCTAAAATTAATTAATTTGTTTTTACTCTTTCTTTTAAATACTAAAATGAAAATTTGACTTCAACCCCCCCCACTTTCCTCAAGTGCCTCTAGAGGCGTTGCCGCTAGATATACTGTGCTTTTAAGAACAATTTTTGGGTATAGTCCCTTTCGTAACATCGCACCTTATGGGGCGATTCTTCGTAGTTTTCACAGTAGCTTTTCTCCTGCGGGGGGCTCTAACCCTGTGGGGCATCCACCTAACCCAATGTAACCTAACCTAACTTAAAATAACCTATTAAAAGCCATTTTAAAAATCCGACGAATCGCTCCTTATGGGCCGGTGTTACGAAAGGGACTATTTCCTAATTTTTTTTATAACCACATGTTAATTTTTCTTTAGGAAAAGAGAAATCCGCTTATTAAAGAATCGAGAAGCTGCACGGGAGTGCAGACGAAAGAAAAAAGAATACATCAAGTGCTTGGAAAACAGGTTGGTTACTGGCCTACTATTGGTCAATAAAAATGTATACTGGCCTACCATTGGTTAATTAAAATGTATGCTATTGCTGGCCTACCATTTGTCAATTAAAATGTATGCTGGCCTACCATTGGTCAATTAAAATGTATACTGGCCTGTCATTGGTCAATTAAAATGTATACTGGCTTACCATTGGTCAATTATAATGTACATTGCCCTGCCATTGGTAATTTAGTTTGTTTATTGGCTAATCATAGGTCATTTGTATTGTAGGACTTTATTTTTTATAGTGCTTGGAAAACAGGTTGGTTACATGATGTAAATAAGTCCCAAAGATTTCTAAGCCTACGAATAAGAAAACTTTATTATGAGACTGGGGACTAGTGTAATAAACAGCCCAATATCCCTACCCTCACTGATTTACTGACCTTCATAATATATATCAAGTGCTTCAAATAGTTCAAACTGTCTAAAATTAGTGCTTAATAAAAGTAGCGTAGCAATAGCAAAATATCGGTAGTATGATAACGATGTATGTACTTAAATTTAAAGGTACTCTATGACCATGGTACGTCTGCTTTGAAAATTCATTACCATAAAAATACTTTTCTTTACTTAAAACAACGTTACCTACAAATGGTATATTAAATTATTTTAAGATCTTTCATATAGTTTTTGCTCTTTTTTGTTTTTACAGTTTTAGTGCGTCACAATATAATTGTAATATAAAAACTAAACTTCTGTAAAAAGTATCCAGCGCATTTGGCCAGCGATTTTTAATGGATAGAAATATACTAGTTATTGCTTTTTACTATTATTTCCATCCAAAAAAATCGTCATCAAGCAAGAAAGATATTACCAATATGAAAGTTATTCTGTCAATTAAATTTTCTTTTCTCAATTATATTTATTTTAGAGTTGCTGTGTTAGAGAATCAGAACAAAGCGCTCATAGAGGAACTTAAAAATTTAAAAGAATTATACGCAGGTTAATATTACTTCTTTTATGTACCAAATCATTTCTACAATTATTATAAGGAGTTGGTCAGTCTTTCAAATATGCACCTAAGCGTTATATTTGCAAGTGTTTATATAGCAAACTATTGGTTTTGAATTAAAGAATTAAAAAAAACTCGTAGCACTCCTAAAAATCACTTTTTGTAATAGAAAAAAAATGCCCATAAGCAAATTATATTCACTTCCCTCCATGATTTTCTTATCAAATGCCATGCTGAGTTCAAACTGCCTATTACATATATAACTACCTAGATCTAGTAGTGAGGACCTTTTTTGTCTGCTAGCAAATAGCTTTCTGCATTTTTATGTAGCAACTTGGTTGTGTTAATATTTCCGACGCTATTAGCTGATATTCAGAGACCCAATTGAAAGTAGACACAGGGTCCAAAGGGTGTGGACATTCAGTTATTTCACCCCTCCCTCCTCTATTCTCTTATTTTAATACAAATTTTAATAATGTTTATTTATTAATTCTCAGCAATCATTGTTTTAAAGCTTTAAAATCCGTTAATAAAAAATTAAAGTCAGTTTTCTTACTAGTATAGAGGTCCTTTAATATCTGTTCAAACTAATGTAATTTTTTAAAAAATTATGAAATTGTCTTTTTAAAAATGCATCTACCTTGTTTAAAAATATTCTTTCTTACCAGCTGTAACCAACAACTGAATTATTTCGAAAAAATATTTCTCATATGCTCCCCAAACATTATTTTAGATTTATTTGCTTGTTGACTATACCTTGAACCTCGTAATAGTGTCTGACTGATTATGACGTAAGAAAAAAAATAGCCAATGAGAGGCCACTATAAATTTTACCATTAGTCAATAATGACCTCTCATTGGCTAATTTTTTTTCTTACGTCATAATCAGTCAGACACTATTACTAGGTTCCTATACCTTATTCCTGCTTTATATTAAGAATAATCAATAAAAACATTTTAGGAGGTAAGATGTGATAATCAGACGAGATGAACACCTTTGAAAAAAAGACACAAATAACATACCTACACAAAATAAAAACAATATGCTCACTAAAAGTGTAGTTAAAATACAAAAAATATATCAAGAAAACAAATTTTAAGAATTGATTAAATCAATATTAATTGTTATCAGTTTAATTTACTGAATATATATATTTATGTTTTTTTTTCTGTAACCACAATGTTTAAAAATATATCAAAATATTACAAAATCTGTTTTAAAATATTTTTAACCTCAAACACAAATTTAAATAGTCTAAAAGAAACTAACTGTGAAAAAATGCTTAAGACAAATCAGAATTTTTAAAGAAGAAATATATTTTCTTAACTTTTTAGGAACATAATAATGATATAATAGTAAATTTTTAAAAAGTTGCACATTATAAATTTCTTGCATTTAGATTGAAAACGGACTTTTTTAGTAGATCAATAAAAATTAATATTAATACTAAAATGATAAATAGAATCTTAATGAGACAGCGTTAAATGGCACTAAAAAATGACGTCATACGATAAAATAACCAATGAAAGGCAAGATTAAAATTTCCATTGGTCAATTACAGTGAATACTGGCCTCTCATTGGTCAACTTTATTGTATGACGTCATATTTTTTGGCGCAACTTTAAGATGTCTCAATTTAATTACTCTGTGTTGTTATTAATGTTTAAATTTTACTATTTTTCATGTCAATTTTAATACTTTTTTTGGTGTTAAAAATATTAAATGTTGGATCAAGTCTGAATGACGATTGAAGTTCTTTTTTTATATAACTTTAGCCCAATAATCTACTTTTGACCATCATTAGAACGAATAAAAGTGCTAAGAATCCTAAAGTACTTGAACGATGAACTATAAATTAATATGAAAAACAAAATTAGCCCCTTTGAAGATTAAAATAATTAGCGGAAGGTTTAAACACTGTCTCTTTGTACAACCCAATTAAGATTCAATTAAGCTTTCGAATGGTAAAACAAAGTTTGAAATATTACGAGGGGCAGAATCATTTATAGTACAAAATATTTTTTTGCGCATTTTTCTCACTGTGGATGCTGTGAGTATTGGTTTAAAAAATATGACGTAACAAAAAAAATTAGCCAATGAGAGGCCGTTATTGACCAATGGCGGCATGCGTAGTGGACTCTCATTGGCTAATTTTTTTTGTTACGTCATATTTTTTAAACCAATACTCACAGCATCCTCACTGTGCTTCTAAATTATTAGATCTAGTATCTTTTAGATATTAGATTTTTAAAGAACTTTATTCATTTTTCTGACTTGATCCTATTTGTTTCATCTTAATGTAACCAAAAAATTTAAATTTAACATCATCAAATTAAAAACTTTGTCATTGTTAAATATTGTTTCATTTCATGTTATTTTTATTATAAAAAAAGTTTATTTGAAAAGTAAAAAGGCATTATCAAATATTTACAAGATGCCAATATAAGTTATTATTTTGTCTAAAGATAAGTACATTACAAAAGGTTATTTAATATAAATCATAATAAGAACTAGAAAATAAAATATCTTTTGTTATTTCTATTAATTGAACTTATTTAAAAAGATTTTGTTCAATAATAATTAAAACATAAGAAATAAGTAAAATATAAGAAATAACTGTTCTATTCACCTCAAACCTATGTGATACAATATATGATAAAAAATTAAAAATGTGAAGAAAAAAATACTTCTTACTAGTCATATCAGTTTTAGTTGCACAAATTTAGAGATACTTTGTTTTAGAAATAATTATTATTAAAACATTTTAGATACTTTTTTTTTAAGATTGATATTTCAAGATTACTTTTTCAATATAAATTGATTATTAATTGCATCGTATTATAGACAGGTTTCCGCGGACAGTAAAATAAAAATTATAGAATTAATTCCAGTTTTGTTATCACAAAGGGGACACAAGCTAATAAAACTAAAATGATTATAAATGATTTTTTTTATTGTCTGTAATACGATTGGATACATTATTTTTCAGTATGGCTAAGTAACGGTTTAATCGGTTTCAAAGCAATGCCTGAAATTATATTTCTTGCTTTAAGTTGAAATGTCCTTAAATTCACAAACCAATTATAGGGAATTAATTACTGTAATCTTAAAATATCTTTTTTATAAAGAGAATATTTTTTATCTAGAAACAGAGTTAAAAAACTATGATCATATCATCTTTTAATAATTTATTGTTAAATGTTATTTTCATTTTTTAAAAATTTTATTTTTGTAAAAGATGTTCATAAAAAAAAGAAATTTCTTTTTTATGATAATTTGGCCTTTTTTTTATAAAACCATCTTTTATAAAAACCTAATTTACAATGGATTTAGTAAATAAGCAGATTATTATTAAGCTACAAATGTAAAAAATGGCACCTTAATGAATTAATTATTATTTAATCACTAGATTATCATGTACTCTGATCCTCCCCCTTTACCCAATCCCCTCCCCTGCCACTTAAAGAACGAACTTACCAATAAATGATGTCCAAGTTAGCAATCTAAATTGACGACAATTTTCCACCTGTCATAATATCCACGTATATTCTATATCCATTGGTACCATGTAAGCCGTTAAAGTAGATTTTAAATAATCTTCCATTTACCTATCCTAATATTACTGGTGTATACCCTTCACTTAAGGTCAGTTGAATTTGAATTGCCAAATGTGTACACAGTTTCCTCGGTGTAGCCTCACCCTATCTCAATATTTACTACTAGCTAAAAAACTCCAAACTTCAAAAAAAATCTAAATTTGAATGTAAAAACTATTTATACATTTAACAAATTTTTTCAAATTTTGATTTTTTTAAAGTTTGAAGCTTTTTTAGCTAGTAGTAAATATCGAGATATGATAAGGAAACACCGAGGAAACTGTGTACACATTCGGCAATTAAAATTCAACTGACTTCACTTTATCAATGTTTAATTTCAAAATATATTTGTGTAATAACAACCAGAACGATGGGCTCAAAAACCAATATATAATTTATATTTATATGTGTAATATCTATAGGTATATTCTTGATATTTAGATGTTTTATAATTCTACATTTTATAGGTTAAAAATTTATAAGTAGAGAATATAATAGTACACTGTATAAAATTATTTTACAATTCTTTAAAATTTTAATATTGTTTGTATTGGTTTACATAATTCTGACATTTTACTTTTATTTTTACTACTAGAAACTCTTATCTACAGCTTATTCCTTTTCTAATTTTGACAACATAATAGTTATTTATCAAATCGTATTATAGACAGCTTTCCGCGGATATCAAAATGAAAAATTATAAGATTAAAACCCTTTTGTAAATCTTTAGGGGCCAAAGGTCTTAATTTTATTATTTTTATTTTAATTATCGTGGACAATTGTTTATAAAACAGTACGATACTTGGTTATACATTGTTGGTATGGCTTTGGACCAACTTAAATACAACGGATATAATTCTGTTTCGAAGCCAACCTGAAAACATTTTCCAGTAACTTTATCTCTCTGGATCTGTACAAAGCTCTTAAGTGACCTATAGGAAGCTTACATTAAGCATATTTAGTCAGTCCAGCTGGTAGCATCATTTAAAGGGATAGATATTAATTTATGTAAAAAATTGTAAATTAAAATTAAAAAATAATCTTTACAGTGCAGTGTATGAAACTAATTTTCTTTAAAATTTTAGAAAATTAAAAAAAAAGACATTTACATATAATATTATTAATAGAAAAGCATTTGTTAATTTTGTTTAGTAAAATATTTTATCATTTTTAGGAGGAAGGAAATTATGGCGCTTAATCTAATCTACATCCCTTTATTTTCCCAATCAACTTTTTTTACGTTTCTTTTATTTCTAATAATTGGGTATAAGATTAATTTATCGCCATTGTCCTACCCCCTTGTAGACCTACAAATGACGGCACTACGTTAAAATTCATTAATTTGATAAAATATTTTTGTTTTAAATTTTCACCCCTAAAGTCAATGGAAAATGATATTTTTTGAAGACTCTGTGTTTGTGGCCTAAAATTAATGTGAAATTTGTATATAAATGATATTAGTCAATATATATTTATATATATAAACAAGGAGGATTATCTCCATTAGTACGCAGTAATAACAAGCTAACTATATTCATATAAGGAGTGACAGTAAAGTGAGGTACAGTAATAATGTGTACATACATAATAACTTCTGTCTTTTTAAAAATGTCACCTATACACTTCTAAGGTAGCTGTCTATAGTGCCCCAGTAAAATGGGGATAGATGTTACTGCTTTTGGCTTACCTATATTTTATTGACGTCAGCAAATGCCCTATACCCCATCCCTTTTCTAGGGAGTTTCTTTCTTTCTTCCCTTTCTCTTTCCTTCTACTATGACGTCAATGAAATAGGTAGGCCAAAAGCTGTGACATCTATCCCCATTTTCCTAGGGCACTAGACACAGCTACCTTTCTAAATAAACTTTAAACCACTTAAAGACAGATGGACTTACAGACATCTCATTTTCTAGTAGAGTAGCTGCGCTACTAGAATAGAAAAAAATGTATATTTCTAAAACAAATAAAAATGATGTTCAGCAATGTTGTAAATTCTGGCCGTGAAATATATAGATGTAGTTTGTTTTGTTTTTTTCTTCTTTTTCTTGAGTAGCGAAACTTCTCTACGAGCCAACTTAACGTACGACAAGATAGTGTGTACAGTATTTTAAAGAAAAAAAGAATGAAGGTAGAAGACAACTGAACATCTACTCTATAACTTAATTTGTCCGTTTGTTTATCCATGATTAGAAAGACAAAAAAAAACCTAACCAAAGAGGAAATGTAAAAATGTTGGAGTTTTATGTCTTCGGCATCTCGGGGCTAAAAAAACTGGTTTTAATCTTATAATTGTACATTTTATATCCGCGGAAATCCGTTTATAATACGATGCGAGAAATAACTATTTATATTTTTGTTTACTAACATATATTTTCAATTCTTATCTTTACAAAAAGATAAATTATCCATAGAAAGGATTTATATTTTAATTTTTTTACAAACAGCTTAAAAAGAAAGGTTTAAAAAAGAACAAATGAAAGCTGTGGACATTTGAAAATTTTTAACCAGCGAGGGGATATTGTGATGTCTATTATAGCGTTTTCTTATTCGTTTCCTCAAAAAATTTGGGTTCTTTTTTTTTGAATTTTGATTGGTTGTTTCATTAAGTTCATTGTTGAATTGTAATTTACAGAATTGGTAATTTTGTGTATCATCATTATGTCACTCCGTCCGTCCTTCAGTAACGGATAGCTCTTATCGTTAATTTTGGCATGTCAAATATGGCCTATCGATTTCAAACTAAATAAGATGATTCATGTGGTAGTTAGGTACGATTTAGAAAGCGTATCAACTTTATAATCGCTACTCGATAGCTTTTTCGTTTATTCAAAACAAGCTCATTTTTTGCAAGATATAATTATCTTATTCATCTGAATTTTGGACCAATGATTCCTAGGTACAGTATTTTAAGCGCAGCATCTTTATAATCAAATAAAATTAATAGTTTTGTTAGTCCGGGCCTTGGGCCCCCGCGGTTTTAATCTTATAATTTTTTTATTTCAATATCCGCGGAATGTTGCTGTAATACGATACGATAATAACTATACATACACCCCATCCCCCATCAACCTCTATGCAATAACCTCATTTTAGTTGTGTTTCCAGGTTTTAGCCCATGCGACCTATCCTTTGAAGACGATCTGTGTAACGACGACCTTTCTTTTATTACCAAATATTTTGGCATATTTCATTCGAAATATTTAAAAACTTAAAGTACTTTTCTATTTCTTACATTTTTAGGTACTTGATTATTTTTATGTCGATATTCTTTTTACTAATTTTGTAATTTTAATTTCAATTGTCACAGTTTTGAAGAATTTTGATAAATTTTTTTATTAGAATTCTATTGATTTTGATTTACTCTCTGTAGAAGGATTATTACTCTGCTTTAAAAGATCTCATAAAAGCCTAAACAAATATTATTTTTAATTTATTTTGCTTGTTGGCTATACCTTATTCTCGAGCGCAACTAACTATTTTCTTGTTTTCTGAAGCAAAGCTACTCTGTAATCAAGTTTGTCTGTAGAACTATAGAATTGACATTTTCTCGGCTATTTAATAGAGAGCTGATATTTACAGGGAAGATTCCCTATACCATTTAGAATCTAGTATACAATTTACTTGGTCCGTCGGTCTATATATTAACACGTGAACGTATATTTTTTAAGGTTTCCTGATTTTCTTTAATGTATCGCATATTCTCGATCTTCCTTTTTCTCTTCTATGACAAATGAACATCTGCTTTTCAACTAAATTTGGTATTCCATCCATTATTAGTTGTGTTTTTATGGATGTTGTCATCCTTGTTTTCATATTTACATTTGATTTTAATATTCTACTTTTAAACATATCTATCAATTACCTCATACGAGCGTGGCTGCTGTCCATGACACTCTAAGGTCAGGTCCAACAACCAAGGATAACTATGGGGAGCCAAATCTCTCCTTTTCGGTTCAAACACCCAGGGTTTAAGGTTAAGTAACACCTAACAGACACCCAACTCTATGATTACACGGCCATTGTCTTGAAGTCCTTTCTGTGCAGTGTATTGAGTTGCAACTGTTTTAGGCCAAGGCACTTCTCCTACTTTAACTATTAATATCACGCAACCGACATGGCAGCAGTAGAAACTATTTTTAACGTATTTAGTTATGACGCGGTGTTAAGCTGAGTTTCGAACTTATCACCTTCCCGACGACGAGCGGGATTTTACTTTTAAACATATATGCACTTGTTAAATCAAAGTGTTGTATAATATACACAATTATATATACTCTTATATTATATACTATGTTTTAGTTACATGTTATCCTTTAGTGATAAACGTTCTGTCATTTTTAAAGATCAGGCGCTCTATAAATAGTCTAAGCCCGTCCGTTTGTATGGTAAATGAGATTTACTCAGCTGCTATTAGAGCTAAACCTCCGATTTTTCTTGTCAACATTCTATCATAATGGAACTTTTTCTGGATTAAACATCCATGGCGGTCGGACTGCTTTTAAGCAGCTTTTTAGCCGCTTTTTAATCTAAAACTGATTTGACTAGCTTACAATCTATGTAAAGACAGACAATCACATTGCCTCTAAAGCCTATTTATAATGCATTATTTTCATTAAATTAGAGTATAAAATGAAGCCTAATCTAGCATCAAAAATCGTCCAAACGGTCGGACATTTATTTTGTGGACTTGTGGCGGTTATAGCTTCCTTTATAATTAAGGTAAGTTGATAGAAGTTATTTTTTCAGTGAAAACCCCATATTTTCCCCTAGATGTACTGATTATAAGGTTTTTTTCAGGGATAAGACAATTGGCGATAAATTTATATTCACTTCCAGTTATGATTTATGTACTCTACTTTTGTTTTAAACCATTTGTGGAAATGTTTGGACACTGTTTAGTTTCTGCTACTTATCTAACATTTAATAAAAAATCCCCAAAGTTTTGAACCAGCGAATGAGGGAACCTGTTTTCAATAATTTTCGAAACAATATAATAACAGTCTTATACATACAGTCATTTTGGTTGATGCGAAATAAATTTTTTTAAAAATCAGTGTCTTCCTAAAAAGGCCTAGCATGAAAAGAAACCCTCCTTCTATAAAAAGCTTCATATGGGTTCAGTGATTAGCGAGATTCTTTGCTACAGACTAAAAACTTACTACTTTATGTATACTGGGATTTATTTGTCAAAATAAGGGGGAGGGTGGGGTTTCTGTGCTCGCCTAGGGAAACCGCCCAAAATTCTATACTCTTATATAACCATTGTATTTGGTTTTTTTTTATAGGTGATTGATAAGGTAGCTAGAATAATTATATCTGTTGCTGAAAGTTTGACTGGAGCTGCAATTATTCTTCCCGAGGTAAATGTTTTATGAGCAGAATATGTTATTTCCTTTCCTTGGACAACTGTGTATGATACGATGCTATAAATATATAAATTTCTTGTTTATTGCAAGGTCAACATATTTTTTAATTCAGAAAAAAGATTAAATAAGTCATATTTAAAATATAAATGCGCCAAATCCTACAAAAAAAATTAGGCTAGCCCATGAGGTTTGAAATATTACATAATCCTTTATGTCAATTTTTAGTTGTTTTAGAGAATTTGACAACAAATATGCATTTTAACGATTTTGCACATATTTAAAATTTAAATTGTACTCATATTGCGATTTGACTGTTTTAACTATTTAAATTATTTAGTATCATGCTCCAAGATGTAAAACAACTCCTATATATTCTGCGGAAAAGGTTAGAATGAATTTCTGTAGCAAAACTATTCTATTTTTTAAACATGATGATCTGTCTGTAAGTTTATATCCTTTGCGCGCTGGATAAGAAACGGTTCTGGATCATACTGAAAAATCATATATTGTTGTGGGTAATTTTTTACGAATAATATGATTAAATGTAGCCGTCTATATTGCCCTGGCAAAATGGGGATAGATGTTACTGCTTTTGGCCTACCTATACTCTATTGACGTCAGGAAATACACTTTACCCCATCTCTTTTCTAAGGAGTTTCTTTCCTTCCTTCCCTTTATCTTTCCCTCTACTATGACGTCAATAGAATAGGTAGGCCAAAAGCGTTGACATATATCCCCATTTTCATAGGACAATAAACACAGCTACTAATTAAATCGATGTCAACTTTTCATTTTACTACGTTTTTTTTATGTTAAAGGAATGGATAAAAGATATTCGTGGATATATTGACAGGGGAAAATTTTTTCGTCAATTTAGCTTGCTAATATGGAACTTATTTATTGTTCAGTTTATTTATCCAGTAGAAGGAGAGAGGATTGGATAAAGGGATTGAATGGTGGGGGGGGGGGGGGGAATTATCGTTATTTTAGCCAGCTACGAGTATTAATCTGGTGCAACATTCAAGTAATAATATACTGATTGCTTAAGGATATACTTGACGAGACAGCCTGCATTCAAGCCTCCACCTTTTCAATACCTCCAGAACAGCTCATTCAGAAATGCAAGGTATACAGGGATCTACAGGGATAAGACAATGTCCGATATATAAATTAATGTACATACTCAATGATGATACACAAAATATTACTCCTTCTGTAGATTACAATTAGTGGTTGAAATGTTTGGACACTCAAGTTAATATACCAACCAGTAAAAAATCAATAAAAGTCCCAAAAGTTAAGAGGACAACGAATAAGAAAATATTATAATAAGACTTTGGAGACTAGTGTAATAGACAGCTCGCTGCTCATTGTCCCCTTTCTTCCTGAAGGTATGTGAGTCATTAAAATAGTTAATAGTTATTTCTCGCATCGTATTATAAACGGCTTTCCGCGGATATAGAATGTATAATTATGAGATTAAAACTAGTTTTTTTAGCCCCGAGGTGACGAAGTCACCGGCTAAAAAAACTAGTTTTAATCTTATGATTGTACATTTCTATATTCGTAGAAAGCTGGATATAATACGATGCGAGACATAGTTTTTTCGTATGGATGAGAACCGGTTCCTATCCACCGGATTCGAATGAATACAAGAAAATGATTTATATCACATTGTAAGTAATTTAAAATATAATATATTATGTTTTAGGAACTATTAAAGACTAACATGGGATGTGAACAGCCGACACTTTTGTCCTCAGATTTTCTATTTATTTTTCCTGTTGTTGGACCACTTAACAAAGACGACTTTATCCAGGTATTCGAGCATTTTTGTTACTTTTTTTGCCGCATTTTTTAAAAGCAAAGCTTTTCTATAATTATGGTCGGTCCGTACGCCCGTGCGTAATAAATAGATCTTTTTGTTAATTTGGTCATGTTAGATTTGTCCTATCGATTTCAAACTTTGCATGATGAAGAGTTAGGTACGAGTTAGAAAGCGAAGCAACTCTATAATCGTTACCAAGAAGTATGTACGTCCATTTTAAACATGTTTCTTTTTCTTTTTAACAACAAATTTTTATGTGATAAAAATCCGATTGGTCTGATTTTTGGAAAACAGATTCCTAGGACAACAAATGTCAATGTATCTCTATAATCAAGTTCTAAAAATGTAAGTATGTCCATAAAAATTATCCTGTATTTAAGTAGTTTTTCAACAAATTTACATAAAAACTTGTTTCGAAATTATAATTTATAATTCTGATTATTCAGTTCTGACACTCTACAAGTGTTAATGTTCGTTTGTCTTACCGTTTCAGTGCTTCACTTTTATACTTTATAAACTTATAAGGATGACAACATCCATAAAAGTGAAGCCTTAAAATCAGATGGCGCTATCCTCGAAACTATTATTCCAAAAATTAGATAAATAGGATAATCATATCATACAAAAAATGTTGCCAAAAAAAGTTGAAAATCAGCCTGTTTTAAAGGGACATACGGACTTGCTGGTAACGAATACAGAGTTGCGAATATTTCTAAATTGTACCTAATTGTTGCATGAATCATCAGGCACAGTTTGAAATTATTAGGACATTCTAACATGCTTAAATTAATGATAATATAAGTTCGTTGCGGATGGATGGACGGACTGAATCTTCAAAAATATTTAGTTGTACCTTACAACCACTTAGAGACAACTATCTAATTGTGTACTTATACCTAATTTTAAAAAGATTCCCACAAATATGTACAATATTTTCTTTTTATAGATTTTCTCATCCTTTGGAGTTGGCAAAGCCCTATCTGGGTCCCCAAACTACTACAACTTCCACATTGATCCTCTGGAACCCAACAGGGTCTGGTTTTCATCCAGGTATAGCACCTAATTTTCTTTGTCTTAAAACTTGGTCTGTCATATTTCTTATATAAAAGTCTGATAAATCTCGCTGAACGCCGAACCGATATGATTCTCCTTTACAATATTGGTTCTAATACGTCCTGGAGAGGTTCATTACTATTTTAGGGGATTGTAAATAATACGAAGAAAGCCCTTCAAAAAAATATTCTGACGTCATAAAATGAGGGATAAGGAGAGGAGGAGTGGGAAAGAAAACCCCTAAAAAACAGATGGATAATCCCTCATTTTTATGACATGCTGATTTTTTGAGAGACTTTCTTCGTCTTCAGGGTAAAAAATAATTGTTTCTTGAATGTTTTATTCTTTTTTTTATTTTAGAGGTCAGTACAAGCACACAGGAGATTTAAACATTGGATACACAATAAAACCAACAGGTAACCAGGACAAGACAATGGATGATTAATTAATTTACATTCCTAAGGATAATAAACAAAATATCTCCTTTTGAGGATTAGAAATATTGGTTGAAAAGTTTAATATTATTCATTATGTATATAATTTTTTTTGCACAATTATATAAAGATAAAAGGACAAAGTTCACTAAATATTTTTTTATGTAAACAGTACTGTTTAGCCCTCTATTATATAACATTACAGTTTAGATTTCTTATGAAAATTATAAAGAGTTAATTATTTATTTGGAGGAAGGGTTCCCTTTAAATACTTTCACTTTCTTAACGATTGCTTGGTCAGTTCAAAGGAGATTCTGTTCTGTTTAAAACTCTTGGATGCATATCAATTTGTTGCCCATTTTCTTATCCCTTGAGACCCAAATTATACCAATTATAATAGTCGAGACTTGAACATACGATTGTGGGATCATTGGGCTGAAATATAAAACAGGGCTCAGCAGTCGCCTCAGGGAAATCAACCCTTTACAGTTATAAAATTAGCTGAAAGTCTAAACCTGACCTAACTATGACAATCCCTCTTTTTAAAGAGAAAATTTAAAAGCATCCAGATAGGTTTCAATTTGAGCTTGGACGCGGCTGCCGAGCCCTGATATAAAGATAATTTCCTTACGACAATATTGGTACATGATATGCATTTATGAGATCAAGAAGGGTTCAGACTGGATGCTTATTAGAAAATAAAATCTTTATAAAACTTTCAATTCAGAAGAGCTTTTTAATAGATTTATTTTCTAGGGCCAACCTCTCCCCCTCCCATAGAACTACCAACATAAGAGATGATTAAAGGCCCTTCACAGATTATGACGTCATACGATAGAATAGCTAATGAGAGGCCAGTAAGCACTGTAATTAACCAATGCAGGTAAAATTTATGCTGGCCTCTCATTGGTTATTCTATCGTTTGACGTCATAATCTGTGAAGGAACCTTAATCATCTTCTAAACATAAGAGTTCCAGAAGGGATAATAATTAGACAGAAGAGTAAAAAGCTTATTAGTCATATTTGATTTGTTTAGGTAAAAGCATAGAGACTCCACCTCAGGTATTGAGCATGAGCTTCAACGATGCCGGAGAGTGCTACAAATTTACAGGAATATATTCAAACATTAGTATTAGTTTATAATTAGGCATCAATTAGACATTTGAAACAAAAACAAAAAAATAATTATAGAACACATTGAACATTTTTGTAATACAAGACACAAAAATATTATTTATAAGTTTAGTTGCACCTGTTTCTGGCCAAGTCTTTCTCTCTATTCTTAAATAATGTCATTTGCCATACATAGCAACAGTATCTATGATTTTTAAAACCTCTGCGTCATTTACGCTAATTCCGTGGGTTGCAGTTCACATTAACAGTAGAAACATGTATTCTAAATTTTTAAAAGCGAAGCTTTTCTATAATTAGGGTCGGTTTGTCCATCCGTCCGTAACGGATAGCTCTTTTCGTTAATTTAGGCATGTTAGAATTGTCCTATCGATTTCAATTTTTGATGATTCCTATAGGAGTCAGGTACGAGTTAGTAGATCTCTATAATCGTTACAAGAAAGTCCGTACGTCCATTTTAAACAAATTTTTATGAGATAAAATTATCCGATTGGTCTGATTTTTAGAATACTGATTTCTAGGACTACAAAGTACATTGTTATAAGCGATGCATCTCTATAATCAAGTCCTTAATATGTAAGTATGTCCTTAAACAATATCTTGTATTAAAGCAGATTTTTAACAGATCTACTTACAATTTTATTTCGTTCGACTTTAATATATTTATACTCTGATCATTCAGTTCTGACACTCCACTGAAGTGTTAATGTTCATTAATTAAGTTAATGGTAATTAATTGTGTTAATCCTACCGTTTCAGAGCTTCGCTTTTATGAATGTTGTCATCCTTGTTTTCTAAAGCTTTGTATTGGTTGAAAAAAAATGTTTGAATACTAACATACTGTAGGCGGCTACAGTGTAGACAAATCTGTAGGTAACACACAAGGACTTGGAGGATTATTTGGAATTCTACACTCCCTCGTATGTAAGTGTTATTGTTCTTGTTAATTTTCTAGATTTATTATAGGCGAAGATTATCTACAGTTAGGGTAAGATCATACATGTAATGAATAATTACATCCGTTAATTTAGTTATTTCCCAGCATCTACTAAAGTGGTTTTGTTTCTTTAGAAAGGTTGCATTGACATGTTGTTAATTTTAAATATGTCTTTTTTGTGACATATTTAAAGAAAATGACTTAATATTGCCTTGATTGTTTTTTATTTGCCATTATTTTTCTTAAAAAAAGAAATTACAAATTAATGCCTGATTAAATATAAAAATTAAGGTTGTTTCAATACGTCATATTCTATTTTTTCCACATATTAATATATGTTATAGAATTACATATTAATGTCACAGTAAATAAAAAAAATAATGTGGAATCAAAATGTCCTTTATTTGTAATAAGTCATCTTTATTAATTAAATAATTTAAATGACATATTGATAAATAAGGACGCATTAAAATGATCTTATATAAATTTAAAAAGGAAATGGATCAAATAGTTACTGATTTTGACACCAGATGGCAGTTGAAATCACTAATTGTTTAGCTTTGTTTTCTCAATGTTTTGACCTTATTTTTAGTTTGACAATTATTATTTTGTAATGAAATGAAGGATTTTAGTACTACAAACACCACTATGAATTTATATTTTAGTTCCTTTATGCATGTATATTATGAAAACTAATTTTTTTGGTGAGAGCTTCTAGAAAGAATAGAACCATATATATAGGTCATGAAACTTTTCAGTAAGCAATGAAATAATAGAAACATATTATGTGTTTGATTCCAAATTGTTAGATTAATTTTAACCCTGAATTATTTCTACTATTTTGTTTGTAAGAAAATAATACATTACCAAATTTGGTAGCCATATTGTTTTTTTTGACGTTTTATAAAAATTTGACGTCTTAATACAGCCTTAAATGATTTAAATTGAATTAAATTTAATCATTTTATTTACCACAAATAATAAAAAATTATAATACAATTTTGAAAGTTTGGCGGCCATCTTGTTTTTCTGGATGTTTTAAAGGAAAAATTGACGTGTCAATGTGTCTTTATTTAAGATAAAATGTCATTAATTTCAAAATATTGTTATTATATTTTTTGTGTGACGTTTTTTTAAGATAACGATGAGTTTTTGGTACACAATACGGCCTTAAAAAAATATAAAAAATATGAAACGTCATTTGTATAGTAATAAAAAAGTTACGTCATTAAGGACGTATTAATGCAACATGTTTCTTAAAATAATGCGATAAAAGTATATGCTGGGTTTTACATTCCCCACACTTTCAATTTTAGTTTTCGTAAGAAAGATACTTTGGTACACACTAAAAACAGACACACAGAAAGATATCTTTTTATTTTATTATAAGGATGATGAGCAAATATTCCTTTGGCATTTGTACCCAGAATAAAATATTTTATTTTTTAGCCACCCTGCCCTTCCCTGAAGGAGAACCTATGAATTACTCACTTGGATGGGAGGCCTATGCTAAACATTTTCCAATCATTCCCAAGCTTTGGAAATAACTGTCCTTGTTGATTAGTTAATATTTGTGTTATAGCATTGTTTATGTTTTAAAAATACTCAATAAAGTTATATACAGAATGATTTTAAATTGATTTAATGTCATAAATACAAAGAAAACGATCTTTGTCTGTCTTTCTGAATCTCAAGATCTCGGTAATCGATGAACCTTCTTCTGTGGTTCTTTGAAGGGGGGGGGGGAGCGGACACCCCTACCCCAAAAAAAGGATAAAAGTTTCTAGAAAGGTAGAAAGGTATAATAGCCACTCGATCTTTAATTTGTTGTCTGAAGAATTTGTTGTCTGAATTTGTTGTCTGTTGTTTGCTATTTTTGTTCTCGCAAAGATTGTTCTATAAAACTGTGTATTTCTTACGGTTTCAATTCAATATAATATATTCTTTAGAATATTTTACTTAACAATAATAAGTTAACAACTTGATTTTTTTTTCAATAAATTTTATTTATGGAATCCACAATGTGGAACGTGGTTGTTATCATTCTTGTTTTGTTTACATAAAAAAAATAATTAACATAGAAAACTAAACGGATTTCCCTTAAATCTTGAACAAAAAAGCGTTTAAAGATTTAATTAATCATAATTATAAGTCGCAACCAGGTATTTGGGGACTACAGTGAGATTGGGACAGTCAAACTGAAAGAAAAAATAAATGTAAATTTTTAAAACTTTTCTTTGCAATGATTATTGGACTCGATTAAAACAGTAATATATTGCAATCTAGGGGCGATTTTTCTTTTAAGGGGTGAGGATTCCTCCCCCCAGTTAGTTATGCACCGAGATCTTTAGGTACACACAGAAAAACCTTACTACTTTGTGTATTAATAGCGGCTACGCTCCTCTAAGGGCGATTCTTCTTGGTAGGGTGGAGAAACCCTTCTTGAAAATATCTATAAACCTTCCCTGGACCTAAAAGCTGCTCCTTTGTAAAGGAGAACCATATCGGTTCAGCAGTTAGCGAGCTCCTTTACTATACACAAACAGATAGCATTCTGTTACATTATTTAGGACTAGCGGCTACGCCCCTAGAGGCCTCTTGAGGAGGGGAAAGTCGAATTTGATAACCAAATATATTATTTTAGATTTTAAAAGTAAAAGAAAAAGTAATTAGAAAAAGTTTAACTTTTTTTTTTTTTTGGGGGGGGGGTAATTTTTTCCTTGGTTCGATTTCTCTTGGGAGGTTGGTGGTACCCTCCCCCAAAATAGTTATATACCTTCCCAGGACCTATGAGAAGCTACCCTATTAAGGAGAACCCGATCGGTTCAGCGGTTAGCGAGATCCTTCGGTACAGACAGACAAACAGACACACATCCTGTTACTTTATTATAGGATTTATAGTTTCACCCTTTTTTGTAATTTTGTTAAGGAATTATCTTAAAACATATTTATATTTTATATATTTTCTATATCCATTTTTCCCTGACGGGGAAAGGACCATGAAAAAAGTAGCAGAAAAAAAGTCCAATTGATGAATAAATTATGAATTGATTGTTTCTAATGAAAGTTCACTCCTCAACAAATATGATTTCCCACAATTTTCTAACACATTATGACAGTATGATTCCTGGTTTGACAAAGCTGTGACTATAATATTATACTATTGTTTCAAAGGCTTTAAAACCGAAAAATGGCATAGATGGGTGTAAGGGAGGGAGGTACAATGGACTATAATTTAAACTGTCCCCAAAGTTTTTGCAATAGAAAAATTAAAAACTCTGGGGTAATATTTAGTCTTGATTGGGGTATACAAAGAAGACGGAACCATAGCTTTCAATCAATAATCTTAATGAGGAATATTTTTGTTAATCAAAATATGAGAAACATTAAATTATCACCCAATGCCCCATCCCTCAAGGTCCCTGGGAATAAGTAACAAAGTTTTTTTTTAAAGAAAAATACTACAAAATCAAATTTTAAAATATTAGCAAAAAAACTATTAAATGACTAAATCTATTCCTATTATATAAAGTAGTAAGCTTTTTTTTTGTCTTTAGCGAAGTTTTTTTATAACTATTAGTGAAGCTTCTTAAAGGTCCCAGGAAGGTTTTAGGTTTTTTTTATTTTTATAAAGAATAGTCTGGGTATGGTATGGTTTTAGGCTATTTTTCTGCCTTTATTTATCCCCACGAATATAGAGCTCCTAGATGCTAGACCCGCTACAAAATTAATTCATACATAAATTTTAACAATATTCATTACCCAAAAAGTTTGATTGTTTTGTCCGCACACCCTGCCCTGCATGGCTGTTTGGGTGTATGGGTTTTGTTTTGTTTTTCCTTGGGTGTTCAAACACCTTAGTCCTCCTCCGTTCACCCTTCAATCATAGCCGGATGGCCGTTCCCCCCCAATTTTAAGCTTTCCCCGAATTTCATCACTGTGGTCTGAAATGGTCGAAATCTTGTACTAATTTTACTATATTAACCCATTAGTGACGAACCGGGTATTAAAACCCGGTTCCAGAAAATGTTAAAAAACCGGTTTCCAGTCTTCAAATTGCATCATTCTCAGTATGAATCCCCCCTCTACTGCCCTGGTTTTCATTTCCCCCTGGAGCAGGCAGTTTTGCTTACTTCTGTTTGCCGGTATAGCTCAACAAAATTTGAAAACCACGAAAATTTTGGTGTATTCAAAATACCCCTTCTAACTTTTTTGTTTTTATAGTAAAGTTGCTGATTTTTTTGTGTGAAATCTAATGTTTATTGACAAGTACATCTATTTGTGAATTCGTTTTATTCAAATTATTATTTTTTATATGATTTTTTTATCGTTTTTTTACACCCTATTATGACCATTTTTATGACCTATTATGACCGGTTCGGCATGGCCATAAATACCCGGCAGTTTTAAAACCCGGCTCGGCTTTGGTTTTATTACCCGGTTTTAACTTTTCAACCATTAAATATTTGTTTATGATTTATTATTCTTGAGCTACCCTAATAAGTATACCCTAGTAATCTCTATATGTGTCCTCCAATATTTTTATGCTCTTTTTCTGATATTTATCACCCAATTTTTATATGTTCTTTTTTTGTAGTGTGTGTGTTTTAAAACTTCTAGAAACGGGTTTTTTTAATCAAAAACGGCGGCACCTATAGACGAAACACTAAATTGGATATAAATCGCTTCGTATATTACTTGTAGCTCTATAGATTACATGAGGTTGTGTAGTTTTCAATTACGGATCGTATCAAAGTTCTAAAAAGTGTTCATATCACTTTGGGCATTCAAAAATTACATTTTTCATTTTTTTGTCAAAATAACCGGGTATTTAGAAAAAAAACAGGTTTTAATGCCGGCAGAAACCGCCCAAAACGGGTCAAAATGCCTGTTGTGCATTTATGGCCATGCCAAACCGGCTTTTTTTGCAACTTTCCTGTGCACGCCACTAGAGCAAAACAAAAAAATTGGAATTCCGTTTTGACCATTATAAAGCTTCCCTGAGATTTTCAGCTCGATCGGCCCATAAAAGTGGCGCTCGGCACTAATGGGTTAATATAAAACTATTCTGAAAATAAATAACAATAGTTGGAAGCAAAATGACCAGTAGTAATTTAAAGTGTTTCCCCTCAAAGTGCCTTGTTAAGCATTGACCCCCAGCCTCTTTTTTTAAAATAAAATCGGAAATAAGGGGAAGTGGGGTTTACAGAGATGCATGGGACATTGGGCTGTTTAATACACTTGTCCCCTAAGTTTTATGATAACATTTCTTATTCGTTGGCTTAACAACTTTTGATTGGTTAGTTCATTAACTTGAGTGTCCATACGTATCAACCACTAATTTTAATCTTCAGAAGGGGTAATTTTGTGTATCATCATTGGGGATGTACATCAATTTATAGGCCATTGTCTTATCCCTTTAGATCTTTGGGGGTTTTACGTTTGTTTATTTATTACTTTGTATGTTTAGGGCTCCGCAGGTATGCTATAGCATTACAGTCATTATGAGCAGTATCATGTATTTAAGCAATTTTGCAGCTATATTTCAATGTCTGTTTGTTATTTCGTATGGTTTCAAAACTTCACCTTTAAGGATACTGTCATCCTTGTCATGAAAGAAAACGAAGTAGCGGGTTACGTCTTATTTTCACAGTAGCTTTTATCCTATTTCTAGCCCCCTGCGGGGCCTAAATCCTAACCCTGTGGGGCAATCATTAACATCTACCTAACCTATCAAAAGCTACTGTGAAAATACGACGAAACCCGCTACTTCGTTTTCTTTCCATGATCAAAATTTAATTCATAGAAGAAAAAATAAAGATTTATTTTGTCCAATTTTAAGCTATTGTATATGAATAAAAATATATAAAATGCAATTAATACCTCAGTAAAAGCCAGTATTTCATTACTATACAAACTAATTTATAATTAATATTTGTTTTTTCATCAAAACAATATTGTATTGTATATGTGATTTTATATTTACATTAATGAGGCAGGTTATATTTACTTGGGAGGAAGCATATAAATTTTAAAGATAGATTTTAATTGAAAGAAGGTGTCCTAACTTTTGAGATTTTTTTAAAATAGCTAGTCGGTGTTTTTAGTAAGTAATAGATGTAAAATTATCCATAGAATTTGGATATGCAATCGTTTTTTGTAGACCTCTTATTTTTGAAGTAATTTAATTTTTTAAAATTAAGTTGGTTTTAAGGTATCTAAAACGCAGCAAAAAAAAGAAGAAAATTGCTATTATGAACAAAAATAGTAAGATCTTTAATTTGACACCTTACTTTTTTATTTCGGTTGAGTAATTATTGAAAAAAAACTATTTGTTGAACCCCGTTTAATCAAAACTTTGAACTTTGAGAGCTCGTCACAAATGGGTTAAAAAAAAAACGAAGAAAAGTTAGCACACGTTCTTTTAAAAACAGAAAATTTAAGAGGTAATTTTTAAAAGAATTGGCATACAAAACTAAATGAAACCATGCATAAATATTACAATATCAAAAATTTTACTGAAATTTTATCTATAATACAAAGTAGCTTGATGTCTGTCCGTCCGTCCGTCCGTCTGTCTGTCCGTCTGAAGCTTAAGATCTCGGTAACCACTGAACTGATTGGATTCTACTCTTCAGGGTATATACCTATTGGTCCTGTGGTGGTTTTAAGCTATTTTCTTGGGGGGTGGGACACCCCCAACCCCCCAAAAAATAAAAATTTACCCCCCCCCCCAAAAAAAAAATTTCTTGAGAACACATTAGACTATGAGCAGCACCAGTAGTTTCTTGGGAACACATTAGACAATTTTTTTTACGAATTTTGCGAATTCGTTATTTAAACGAGAAAATGTTTTCCTGCTGGGTAGGTGCAAAAATTTGCGATACGTTCTGCTGGGTAAGTAATAGAAGATGTAATTATACCTCTTGGGGCAAAGCCCCTAGAGGCTAGGGGCGAAGCCACTAGTTATATTATAAAAGATCAAATGTAATTTATTTCTAAGAATAAAAATATTAAACAATCCTCAGACTGACTGACAAACCATAGTTTTACATAAGCCAGGCTAAAAAGGCTTTACGCGGAGCAAAAAAATCCAGTGTGTACCGAAAAATCTGGTTAACCACTTAACCGATATGATCCTCCTTTAAATTTAAGGAAGGTTTATTACCAATTTGTGGAGGTTACCCTGAGGATAAAAACTACCCCTCCCCTTCATTTTTTTCATTCTACTTTTTCTTTTTTGAACTAAAATTTCAAGAGAAGGTTTAGAAAATTTAAGTTTTTTTGCAGTTGAAACAGCAGCTTGTCCCTTGGAACCGGCTTGCTTCCTTCCTATGTAAATATAAACTGTTGTAGAAGGTTCTAGAGGAGTATGCCACATATTGGCTGTGGAGCTGATGTTTTGAGGTAAAGCCTAATTATATAAAAGATACACTATAATTAGGGTTTGGTCGTTCGTCCATCCAGTCTAAAGAAGAAGGCTTATACTCCTAATCTACTAACTAACAAATGTTGTTGTTTTTTATCGGATTAAAAACGTTTGGTTTTTTTAGTTTCTGAAGATTATCGTATTATTTACCTATTTTTTTGTATTTACGCCGACATTTTGTTCAAAATAAATTCAAACTTATTAGTAGCGAAGATACCTTATAAATCGCTCTGTTTGTCTGTCCGTCCAACTATCCGCCAGTCTGTCCGTTATTAACACAACAGGGAGAATGAGATCCTTCATCTTATCCTTTTCTTATCCTTTTTTTTTCTCTCCCTCTCTCTTTTATATTATAAGATTTACTCTAAAACTCATTTCATCCGTTTTTCCATCCATGATTTTGTGTGCTTCGCTACTTAAGGATGATGTCGTTCTTGTATTTTATATGTACCGCCCCATCAATCATTATGACTACTCTTATCCTATTGCAAGATTTTTGGTCTGTAGCTTAGAATATCGATAACTACTGAACCGATTAAGTTATCAGGAAAGCTTTGCAGAGGACCCGAGATGGTTTTAAGCCTCTAGAGTCTAGGGCCGGGACCACCAGTATGTTGATACACAATACCAGCAATAAAAATTTGATATTCTTGGATATATGGAAAGTGTCATGTGTGACGTTTTAAAAATACGTCTTAATCCATGTCTAGGGGTTTTCTTACCCACTTCACCTCTCACCCTTCCCTTTTAGATGTATTTTTATGACGTCACACATGACACTATTCGTATCTCCAACCTTTTTACTTCAGATGGAGACGTGAAAAAGCCGCCGAGAGAAAGAAGTTGGAAGCCCTGGGTCTCCTACCCAAAACAGAGGAATATTCACCAGCAAAAAATAAACAGGTGACGACGAACACAGTAAAAGTGTCGGACTGATTATGACGTAACAAAAAAAATTAGCCAATGAGAGGCCATTATTGACCAATGGTAAAATTTATAGTGGCCTCTCATTGGCTAATTTTTTTTGTTACGTCATAATCAGTCCGACACTTTTACTGTGTTCGTGACGACAAACAATAATTTGTCAGGGGCAAGGGATATGTTAACTGAAGAAAATATGATTTCCCCCCGAAAAATAGTACTTTTTATGTACTAACAAAATGTTGTTTTTAATTGGTATTGTAGAATCATATGCTGTAATAGATTTTTTTGAGATAATGAAAAATATTTTTAAAAATGATATTGAAGGTTAATTGGGATTCAAGTGTGCAAGGACGTCCAATCACCCCATTACAACCCCCCCCTCCCCAAATGATGGCACCCCCAATTTTTTTATTTTTATAACCCCCCCCCCCCAAAAAAAAAAAGCTTGGCCGTCCTTGTCTCTATGATATAATAATTACCCCCCCCCCCTATTTTTTCAATTTTTACCACCTCTCCCCAAATTAAAAGGCTTGGACGCCCTTGTAAGTGTAATTTATTTTGTTCCTCTTTGAAATATACGTCTGAAATTCCATGTGAAGATTTCTCTGGCATATCTCCTCCATACTACATTTTGTTCGTTCGTTTGTTTAGCTAATCTTAATATGTTTTTGTTTCTGTACTTCGTTGCACTATAAGCTGCTTCTAAAAATTTTTATGATTTTGTTTATTTACCCAAAACTATTTTTTTTATTTTAGTATCCATTTAAAACTATAGCTCGAGACCCGGATGTTTTCAACAAGAGAAAAACTAGCTATAACAAGGTATGTATACTGTATACCCGGATGTTTTCAACAAGAGAAAAACTAGCTATAACAAGGTATGTATAATGTATACCCGGATGTTTTCAACAAGAGAAAAACTAGCTATAACAAGGTATGTATACTGTATACCCGGATGTTTTCAACAAGAGAAAAACTAGCTATAATAAGGTATGTATACTGTATACCCGGATGTTTTCAACAAGAGAAAAACTAGCTATAACAAGGTATGTATACTGTATACCTGGATGTTTTTAACAAGAGAAAAACTAGCTATAACAAGGTATGTATACTGTATACCCGGATGTTTTTAACAAGAGAAAAACTAGCTATAACAAGGTATGTATACTGTATACCCGGATGTTTTCAACAAAAGAAAAACTAGCTATAACAAGGTATGTATACTGTATACCTGGATGTTTTCAACAAGAGAAAAACTAGCTATAACAAGGTATGTATACTGTATACCCGGATGTTTTTAACAAGAGAAAAACTAGCTATAACAAGGTATGTATACTGTATACCCGGATGTTTTCAACAAGAGAAAAACTAGCTATAACAAGGTATGTATACTGTATACCTGGATGTTTTTATCAAGAGAAAAACTAGCTATAACAAGGTATGTATACTGTATACCCGGATGTTTTTAACAAGAGAAAAACTAGCTATAACAAGGTATGTATAATGTGTACCCGGAGTTTTCAACAAGAGAAAAACTAGCTATAACAAGGTATGTATACTGTATACCCGGATGTTTTTAACAAGAGAAAAACTAGCTATAACAAGGTATGTATACTGTATACCCGGATGTTTTCAACAAGAGAAAAACTAGCTATAACAAGGTATGTATAATGTATACCCGGATGTTTTCAACAAGAGAAAAACTAGCTATAATAAGGTATGTATACTGTATACCCGGATGTTTTCAACAAGAGAAAAACTAGCTATAACAAGGTATGTATACTGTATACCTGGATGTTTTTATCAAGAGAAAAACTAGCTATAACAAGGTATGTATACTGTATACCCGGATGTTTTTAACAAGAGAAAAACTAGCTATAACAAGGTATGTATACTGTATACCCGGATGTTTTCAACAAAAGAAAAACTAGCTATAACAAGGTATGTATACTGTATACCTGGATGTTTTCAACAAGAGAAAAACTAGCTATAACAAGGTATGTATACTGTATACCCGGATGTTTTTAACAAGAGAAAAACTAGCTATAACAAGGTATGTATACTGTATACCCGGATGTTTTCAACAAGAGAAAAACTAGCTATAACAAGGTATGTATAATGTGTACCCGGAGTTTTCAACAAGAGAAAAACTAGCTATAACAAGGTATGTATACTGTATACCCGGATGTTTTTAACAAGAGAAAAACTAGCTATAACAAGGTATGTATACTGTATACCCGGATGTTTTCAACAAGAGAAAAACTAGCTATAACAAGGTATGTATAATGTATACCCGGATGTTTTCAACAAGAGAAAAACTAGCTATAACAAGGTATGTATACTGTATACCCGGATGTTTTCAACAAGAGAAAAACTAGCTATAACAAGGTATGTATACTGTATACCCGGATGTTTTCAACAAGAGAAAAACTAGCTATAACAAGGTATGTACACTGTATACCTGGATGTTTTCAACAAGAGAAAAACTATATAACATGTATACTGTATAGCAAATATTGAAAAAGAATAAAATGTTATTATTTGTTAATTTTTAAAAAATATGTTTAATCTTGAAAAAAAAGGGGGGGGGGGGCTCTGGGTGACCATTTACTCCTAGATTTTAACAATAGAACAAAATTTGGGGGCGATTTCTCGAGGGAGAATGGTGCTATCCTCCAAAAAAATAGTTTAAACATCCCAGGGCCTATGAGAAGGTTCACTGTAAAGAAGAACCATATCGGTTCAGTGGTTAGTGGTTAGCGGTACATACAGACGCACGTCCTGTTACTTTTATAAAAAATGGAGTGGATTTTTTGGGGAAGGGGGGGAGGCGGGGTCGAATAACAGACCCCTCCCCTAAATTTTGAATTTCAGCTTTTAAAAATGAAAAAAATACACACTATTAATTTTATATAAATATAATCTATCCCTATAACTACTGTAAAATGCAAATAAAAGTTGTAAGAGTATATCACTTTTCTACTATGCATTTTTGTGTAATAGTTTTTTTCGAACACACTAAAAGAAAAGTCCATTTAGTCATTTTGTTAATAATGATTCATTTGCATATGCGAAGCATTTCTATACATAGATTTTTCACTCACATTGGTGATTTTATAGCTAGCTGTGTTTAGAGCACTAGAAAAATGGGGACAGATGTCATTGCTTTTGGCCTACCTATTCTATTGACGTCATCGTAGAGGAAAAGGAAAGGGGGAAAGAAACCCCCTAGAAAAGAGATGGGGTATGGGGTAAATTCTGACGTCAATAGAATAGGTAGGATGCCATCTATCCCCATTTTGCTAGGGCACTATAGACACTATAGATTTCACCGCTTTGGGCCTACCTCTTCTATTGACGTCATAGTATAGGGAAAGGATAAGGGAAGTGGGAAAGAAACTTCCTAGAAAATAGATGGTGTAAAGGGTATTTCTTGACGTCAATAGCATAGGTAGGCCAAAAACAGTGACATCTTTTCCCATTTTGCTAGGGCACTATAGACAGCTACATTTTACAACAACAGTCGTTTGGAATGGATGAATTATTGTAGCGCCATCACTCAAAGTACCCTCTTGAGCACTGATAAACCCTCTAAAAACTTAAAATAAATTGAAAATAAGGAAAGGGGGTGTTCTTCGTTTTTTTTATTACTTTAGTTAGGTTAGGTTATAATGGGTAAAGAGAAGCTCCCTTCTTTCATTTTCAATATAAGGTAAGGGAGAGTTCTCAAACTACCACTTTTAATCCTTTACCATTATTGTTTAAAAATCTGATTCTGAACTTGTTTTAGATTTCTACAAGCCTTCGGTCCTCTAGCTCGACTGATTCGTCTACAAACAGGTTGGAATTTCACTATTTCATAATGCTCATGGATCTTAAGGGATAAGATAATGGATGGCCTTAATGATGATGATAGACTAAATTCCCTTGTATGTAGATTTTAACTTTTTTTTTAAATCCAAAAGCTTAGAAATGATATGACTTCTCCATTAGATTCAAAAATTTTATTTTTACCAACTATTTTTATAAAGCATACACCCTTTTTAGTAGCGAAGCTACTCTATAATCCACATTGTCATTCTGTCTGACAGTCAGTTAATCCGCTAAGTGATTTTCTCAGCAGCAATTCAAGATAGACGGCTGAGTTTTTTGTGAAGATTTGCTTTGATTGTCGGTCTGTCAGTATTTTAACAAAATTTAAATATCAAAGAATATAAAAATACACGATAAAGGTTTCATGATTTATATTTCTTTTCTTGATTTTGTGCGTCTTCCCATCTATGATTTGTTGTGCTCCGCTGAATATAGATGTTGTAATCCTTGTTTTATTTTAGATCCTTAGATAACTCTGTAAGTGATACTCGAAGAACCAGCTCCAACCGTGCTTCCCAACGAAGTCTATCTACTAGCTCATCTACAAGGTAAACAATAAATGTATAAGTATAGATGTATGACCCAGACAATTACCTGGCCCGATTGGTGTGGAACTTTTTTTCTGCTAGCAAATTGCTTTCTGATCTTTTTCCTATGTTAATTTTTCCGACGCTATTCAAAGACCCACCCTTAAAAATCGGCACAGGTTACCTGTTGGCAAAGTTACACATAGCTTGTGGCCTCTCTATTCTTTTACTTTATTAGGTAAATATTCAGTACGGGTCCAAATCTGATGCATAAAAACAGCTCTTGTGAACGTTGGTGTAAATCATATATATATTTTATAGGAAATATCTCTGCAACCGCTGAACTGTTAATTTTCTCCTTTACAGTGTACTTTCTCATAGGTCCTGTGAAGGTTTATAACTATTTGGGGGAGGGTACCACCATCCTACCAAGAGAAATCGTCCCAGAGAAAAAAATGGCCTCCTAAATTTTTCTTTGCTTTTATTTTAAAACTAAAATTGTAAGTTGGTGAGTCAACCTTTTCCCCTACCTACCTCAAAGACCACTCGAGACCTCTAGGGGCGTAGCCGCTACCTAAATATATAATGATTTAGGTCTTCAAGAAGTGTATCAACCGTGTCTTCAATCTGCTCAAAAACAAACAACCCGTCCTCACTATCAATTATAAAATCAAAATCTACAGAGTCAAACCCCTTGCTCAAGTCACAAAACTCAATGTCGAGATCATCATCAAAAGAATCCAGCAAAAATCTTCCAGGAATAGAATAATAACATATTACATAAAAATCAATTTGCAACTTTTTCCCAAAAAAAATTCATTTAATCTTAACGTATACATCAAATTTCGTCTTTTTTTAAAAATAAAAAAGAAAAAAAAACAATCTGGGAATTAAATTATTAAAATATCAAGATCAATTCTGAAAAACAAAGTTAATTACTGTTTTGGTCACTATGTATATGGTGCATTATTCGCCAATTGTACCACTTTTCTGCACTACCTCTCCGATTTTGTTAATACTCTATATTTTGGTCCGTTGGGTCATTCAAGGATGCTGGATGGCCAAAAAAAAGTTTCAGAGTCCCTTGATGTCTAGATATCTAGCTATCTATGAAGGTAGGTAACAAAAATGTAAAAAACACCCATTTTTTCACAATTTTAAAAATTAATTTTTTCATCAATCTTACATCCAATCTATACATTTTATACACCAAAATGATCGTTTATTCATGTAAAAAGCGCACATAATGCTATTTTGGCCAAAACTCTAATTTTACAGGGTGTCCAACAAAAAGTGTATTTTGGATATCTAGCGTAATACCCAAAATACCTGTCTGAAAAAAATCATTTTTTTGGCTTAAATCCTGTTATTTATCTGTGTGCATATGTGGTATATAACAGTTCGGACCACCGATTTTTGTCAAAAGGAATTTAAAATGCACATGATTTATGTTTCTTTTATCACTTATGTTAATATAGCAATTATTTATGTTATATTCACTTCATTTTCTTGTTTTAACAATTGAAATCCATCCCGACAAAAAACGGTTAGCTGCACAAATAATTTTACTTAATATGAAATTTAGTAAATTAAATTACCTAAATAAAAGTATTTAAGAAGGATCTTGATAAATTAACGTTTTCTTACCACAAATGCCCATTACAACTTCCGGAACGGCAAAAACGTAAAAAAATTCCGCCTTTGGCGGTGAATAACGGCAAAACGGTTCGGTTTTTGCGGTTTTTGCATAAATAACAAATGATGTGTCTTGAAAAGTTCTACAAAAAAAGAAGAAATAGTCTATGGCCCTAAAACGACTCCTTCCCCCCAAAAATGGGCAAAAACCATCATTTTTCAAAACATGCACAGGGTGTCCCAAAAGTGTAAAAATTTGTAAAATAGGCAAATATTATTGTTATTAGTCAAAATCTGTATCTATATGACAGTTTTAAGTAACTTAAAAATAGAAAAAAATTTAAAAAAAACAAAAAAATTTTTTCTTTATTTTTGAAAATACAGGGTGTCCAAAAAATATGAAAATATTGATCTGGTCAGAAAACACTATGGCCAAACAACTAAGACACATATTAGAGTAATTTGAAAAAAAATAGCCAATTTGGACCAAGTTTTCGCTCTACAGACGCAAAAATCACATTTACAGGGTGTCCCAAAGTGAAATTTGACAACCTTATAGTCCCGGGTGGTCCGAACCGTTATATACCACATATGCACACAGATAAAACACAGGATTTAAGCCAAAAAAAAATGATTTTTTTCGGAAAGGTATTTTGGGTATTACGCTAGATATCCAAAATACACTTTTTGTTGGACACCCTGTAAAATTAGAGTTTTGGCCAAAATAGCATTATGTGCGCTTTTTACATGAATAAACGATCATTTTGGTGTATAAAATGTATAGATTGGATGTAAGATTGATGAAAAAATTAATTTTTAAAATTGTGAAAAAATGGGTGTTTTTTACATTTTTGTTACCTACCTTCATAGATAGCTAGATATCTAGACATCCAGGGACTCTGAAACTTTTTTTTGACCATCCAGCATCCTTGAATGACCCAACGGACCAAAATATAGAGTATTAACAAAATCGGAGAGGTAGTGCAGAAAAGTGGTACATTTGGCAAATAATGCACCATATACATAATGCATGGCTAAAGTTTGCACATCATAAGAGTCTGCAATGCAATTAAAATACTATTTATTATTTAATAATTTGCATACTATAAAAAACTTGTATAGCATCATATTACAGACAATTTTCCACGAAGAAAATCATAAAATTAAAGTCAGTTTCGTTAACTATTATAGTTTTAAATTCATTAAAATCATTATTCTTTGCTACCAGGAAACGTAGGAAGAAAAATGGTGAGCAGACCGGGAGGGGGCGGCATAGAAAAATCCACCTCATTCCAAAGCTCAACAAGTCAACACAAGAGGTTGGAGAGAAAAAGAACTGAAAATAACAACTCCTTTGTTTCTATGCGGACCAGATGTAATTTTATCGAGGAGAGGACAGAAAGCCTGCAACAGACAGATTTGTATTTGTCCAATCAGTTGGAGAATCAAACTAGAACTTTTAGAGAATTTCAGCAATTTAATGAAAGAGGTATTTTTTTTATTTGTGTGTCTTACTTCTGTAAAAAGTGCTAAGATTGGATATAGGATACATGGAGAATTTTTTTCGTCAATTTAGGTTATTATTACAGTCCTCAGATATTGGTTAATACGTTCCTCTATTGTCAAGGGAAGTTGTAAGGGGAGAGGAGGGTGAAGCTATCGTTATATTAGCCAGCTGGGAGAAACATTTTATCAGTGTAGCGAGAATCCATCACAATATCCTCGTATTTTATATCCATTTTGCTAAGTTGCTTTTCAAAATTTTTAAAATTCTTTATTGTAAGAAGCGAAGTTCATCTACATTTTAAGTCAGTCCATCTGTCTGTCCGTAATATTGGTTGATCTTATATCAATTTATGCAGACTAATATCTCTTGTAAGCCTTCAACATGAGATAGATGGATTCTGTATAATTAGGACTCCCTAATTTGAATAGAATGTTTAAATAAATATTTTTTTAAAGAACAGCTTTCTATAATTAGGGTCGGCCAATCTGTCAAAATACTCTACTTAAGTAATTATTTGTAATTTTGTTTAGACTTTAAAATTGATATATTGATTATCAAGTTCTTACGAAGACGAAGAAAGTACCTCAAAAAATCAGCATATTACGTAATAAAAACGAGGGATTATCCATCTCTTTTTTCGGGGTTTTCTTTCCACTCCTCCTCTCCTCATCCCTCATTTTTATGACGTCATTGAGGGACTTTCTTCGTCTTAAGTTCTGACACTCTACAAGTGTTAATGTTAGTTCGTGTTTAAAACATTCTGATTGTTATTTTAGATGAAGAAACAATTGAAAACAGAATTAAAAGGTAAACACTTCATTTCAATTTTTTTTTTACAATTTTTGCATTTTTTACCAACCTTTTCAGTGATATGTTGTTATTGTGTTATCAAGACCGAAAAAGGTCATACATTTGTAGATCATAGATAATAGAATAAATAACATAATTAAGCAAGAAAGAGAGAAATATAAATACATATATGGGAAATAAAGAAGGAATTATCTGTTGTTGTAATTTTCATTGGAAGGAAGGAATAAGTTAGTGAGTCTTAAATCTATCAAAAAATAGTAACAAACAAATAAAGCGTTTTCTCGTATTCATTCGAATCCGGTGGATTTGAACCGGTTCTCATCCATACGAAAAAACTATGTCTAGCATCGTATTATAACCAGCTTTCTACGAACATAAAAGTGTACAATCATAAGATTAAAACCAGTTTTTAGCCCCGAGGTGCCGAAGGCATGGGCAAATAAACTGGTTTTAATCTTATAATTGTACATTTTATGTCCGCGGAAAGCTGTTTATAATACGATGCGAGAAATAACTATCAACTTTACAAAGAAAATTATTTAGATGATTATAAAGTATTCTACAGTTGTCCTTTACTAAAAAAAACTTTTTTTAGACCTCCATTGATTCGTGGTACTGCAATATCAGAAGACCCGTACCTTTTAGAACAAGACATGTAAGTTACTTTTATTTTTGATAAGGTGCAAAGTAAATTTTACTACCGGTTTACTCCTTTTTTGAATAAAAAAATACTTGAAATAAACCTTTTACTAGCGTTTTTTTTGGCACCTTTTTGCACATTTTGACTATCCCACACTTAGTAAATCGTGCAATAAATTAGTTGGTTGTCTGATGGATGTTACTTAACCTAATATTCTTGGGTGTTAGAGCATCGCATCCCATTACAAGCGGATAATGCTCTGGCTTCTCTAGATGATAACTTAAAATCAAATACGGATCCCGCAATAACAATGAATTTAACAAATGATCTATAAACCTACTTGTGCATATTCCCATCCATGATTTTATTTGCTTGGCTTCTTATTGATGTTGTCATCCATGTTTTTTTTCTATTTTTAGGTCATTAATATTAGTGGATGAAACCTGGAAGTTTGAGGAAATCAAGGAAGAACAAATTTTCCCATTAAAACAACACCAAGGGATTATTTTAAACCGTTTTAATCAACATTAGTATTATTGCACCAAAAAGCATGTAGATTTTTTACTTTTTAACAAGTTAATTAAATGAAATCAACATTTATTACAAAATCAAATTTAGCATAAAAATTAAGCACTCTATAAAAAGGAAAAAATTATAAACTAAATTGAAAATAAGGGGGAGGGGTAGTTTTTCATGACCTATACCATAACCCTTCTGGAAAACCCTGGACCCAGTATAACCTAACTTAACCTAAGGTATAATCCAACACAAGAAAAACAACCTGCACTGCATATTAAATAAAAGCGAATAAAAAATAAGGCATGGGGGATAAAGATATCTATAATACAAAGTAGCTTGATGTCTGTCCGTCCGTCCCTTAAGATCTCGGTAACCACTGAACGGATAGGATTCTACTCTTCAGGGAATATACCTACTAGTCCTCTGGTGGTTTTAGGCTATTTTCTTGGGGGGTGGGACACCATCCCCCACAAAAAATCCCTCTTAATTTAAAAAAAAAATTATTTGAAATTAGTGGTCGCAGTCTGGTAAGCCGAGCGTTCTCGGCCCACGGGGTAACGAGTTCGGATTCAACGAGCCCTAGCCTTTAAGTATTCTACCAAACAAACAAGCAGGATTCAATCATACAGAAATTATATATTTAAACTGAATAATATTTACAAGTTATGTTTACTATATATATACAACAAAATATAACAATGGTTAGGTTTGAAGGGGGTGTGGGGCGCTAGGGCTTAGCGCCCGACGGTAGACAGGCTGTGGGGGCAACGGTGGTAAAAGGGGAGGCAGTGCCTCCCGATTATATAAGCGCATGAGGGACTCGTGATAGTTGCATGTTCAAGTCCCCTCCCCACATTTAGGCAGGCTAGTTTGACCGCTGGGTGCGGGGTTAACAGCGGTCATGAGATGGATAGTGATATAATAGGATTAGTGCGGGGGGTTTGTTATCATAAGTCACAGCGAAGCAACTCTGTAAACGGCCTGTCCGTCTGGGTGTCGTATTACCACAACCTCCCCTTCAAGGGTTGCGTGGCTCCTGAGCCACCAGGCCTTGAACCTGGGGATACGACAGCCGGCTCATGCGCCGGACAGGCAGTTCTTGGGGCACAGCTCGATGGAGGACAGCTCGGGCTACACAGGCTCCCTGGGACACTCGTTGCTCGGTCTGACTGTGGTTGGTGATCAGCATTGTCAGCTCCTGGTTGGCTTCTAGGCGTGGGTTGGCAACGGCCAGGCCTCGCCGCTGGAAATTTTGCCTCGTCTGCAGGATCAGTTCTGTCGCGGCTGGTAGCTGGACACGGAGGCCTAGGCAGACTCTGGTGGTTCCTAAGGGTGGAATGGTGATGGCAAAGGGCGCATAGAATTCCATGGGGGCGCCTGCTTGATTCAGGTTGCTTGGCCTCCTAGCTCCTACCCGGATGGGGATGGCTGTCATCAGCAGGGGGCACATGGCTTCTTCTTCTTCTTCTTCTGGGGCGGCTTCTTCCATCGCAGTGGCTGGCTCTTCTCCTACAGGCTCGCTGCTGGCTGGCAGGTTCTCCATGTCTGCGTCAGGGTTCCAGATGGCATCTCTGAGTGGCTCTGGAGCGGGCGGCGGCGGCGGTGGTTCGTTGGGCTGCTCCTGCAGGTTTTCCTCCACTGGGTCACGATCTTGGCCGCTAGGCTGTGGGGCGGCTGCGGCTGGCTGGTGCACTGGGAACTCTCCTGGGTTGCTAGCTGCGGGCGCCGCCGCTCCAACTGGCAGCTCGGTGGCATCCTCGTCGCCGTCCACGTCAACTTGGATGTCTTCTGGGATCTGGTGGGCAGTCACATCTCCAGTGTATTTGCGCAGTCGGCCTACATGCGCGGTAACTTCTGAGATCCTGGCTACTGGAGAGGCAGGTTTAATGACATAATGGACTTCTGTAGCTTTCCTCACTACTTTCCAGGGGCCAGTCCATCTCTTGGTAATCTTGGCTGCCTTCCCTGGCACCAGGCGGGGGGCCAGGTACCAGACCAAGTCTCCAACCTCATACTTGGCCGTGCCTTCGTAAGCTGCCGCGCTCCTCCTGATGGCTCCCTCCTCCTTCTGCTGGATGGCATCATAAACTGCATAGTAGCGCTGCAACAGAGCTTGGACGTTGGCTGGAACTGAAGCATATTCGGTCTCTGGCAGCCGTAGCACCATGTCCACCGGAAGTTTGGCCTCTCTCCCAAAGAAGGCCAGGAACGGGGTCACACCAGTGGATCTGCAGGCCTTGGTGTTGTAGGCAAAGGCGATGGCAGGCAGGTGTGGCTCCCAGTTGTTATCGTCTCTGTCTAGGAACAGGCGCATGCCTGTGTTGAGCGTCCTATGGAACCTCTCCACTCGGTTGGACTGCGGGTTGTAGGGTGGTGGATGTGTCAGGCCAATCTCGAGCCGGGAGGCCAGTTCCTGGAATACCTGGCCGGTAAATTCCATTCCATTGTCGGAATGGATCTTCAGGGGGCATCCGAACGTGGCCAGGTGGCGGTGCAACAGGGCTTCAGCCACCGTGAGGGTGCGCTTGTTGGGGATGGCGTAGAGGCTGACAAACCGGCTGAATCCATCTTGGCAGGTGAGGATGTAGCGGTTCCCAGCTGGGGTCTCTGGCAGTGGCCCCACCAGGTCGATGAATAGGACTTGCTGTGGATACCCCTGGCGGGAGGGCACGTGGATCCCCTGCTTCAGCCTCTCCTTGGTAACTTTCTGGACACACTCAGGGCAGGTTTGTACCATCAGGCGGACGTCACGGGCCAGGTTGGGCCACCAGAAGTGCATGGCAACGCGGGCGATAGTTGCGTCCATTCCAAAGTGCCCAGCCATGGGGGTCCCATGGGCTAGAAAGAACGCGTCCTGCTGGAGGGCCGAAGGCAGCAGGTATCTTGTCCTCTCTCCTGTCAGAGTCTGGTCAGTGGTGGTGAGGCAGCCGTGCTCGTCAAGCCCCAGGGCTGGGAAGCGGCTGGCGTACTGCTGCTCGTCTCGTTCCTTGCCACGCAGCTCAGCCTTGGTTGGGGCCTTGCCATCAGCCACCCATTGGCGGACACGGAGCAGGAGGGGGTCCTGTGTCTGGGCTTCCAATACTCTAGCTGAATCCAGTCGGGCGGCAGGAGGCCGGCTAGCTGCGGCCTCCCCTAGCTGGCCAAGGTTGTGGATATACTCAGCCTGCTCTGCAAATTCTTCGGCGCTAGCCGTTGGCATGTTGGCATCTTCCCGGCGGCTGAGGGCGTCGGCGTTGGTATTCTGGGTGCCAGGCCTGTGGCAGACGGTAAAGTCTAAGGCCGCTAGCTCCTCCTGCCAGCGGGCCACCATCCCTGTGGATGTGTTCAGTGATTTCATCTGTAGCAGGGCAGAGGAATCAGTGTTGATCTGGAAGCTGCGGTAGGACAAGATGCCGTGGAATTTTCGGATCCCATAGATAATGGCGGCCATCTCTCCCTTCCAGGACGGGTAGCGCGTCTCAGGGTCGGTTGTCTTGCGCCCCACGGCGGCAATCAGCCTCTCCTTGCCCTCCTGGCATTGACTCAGTATGGCAGAGATGGCGCGGCTGCTGAAATCTGTGGTGAGCTGGAACACTGCTGGTAAATCAAACCTGGGCGGCGCTCGGATGGGGGCCTGGCGGAACTTGTCCTTGAGTTGCAGCAGCTGGGCTTCCATCTCAGGCGTCCAGGTTAGGGCCTTGGCCGTCTTCTGCCGATTCATCTCGTAGGTGAGGTCTGCATACTCTGGGATGAACAGGCGGTAGTATCCAAAGAAGCCCAGCAACGCCAGCAAATCCTTGGGGGTGCTAGGGGCTGGCCAGTCCAAGATGCGGTCAATATAGTCCTCTTGCATGGCTATCCCCTCACGGCTGAGGGTGTGTCCCAGATAATCCACCTTGGATCGGAACAACTTGGTCTTGGCTGGCTTGAGGCGGATCCCTCCCCTACGGTGGGCTTCCAAGACCTCTCGGAGCCGGGCCAGGTGGGCCCAGGTATCCTGATGGAAGGTCAGGACGTCGTCAAGGTATGACTGGAGGTTGGCTGTGCCTAGTGGATTTAGGACCCCTGCAATGAACCTGGAATAGACAGACGGTGCCGTCGCCAGGCCAAAGGGCATCCTTTTCCATTGATACAGGCCCCTGGGGGTGGTGAAGGCGGTGCAGGGCCGGCTATCCTCAGACACACGGATGGTGTAGTATGCGGCCACCGCGTCTAAAGCACTGTAGACACGGTGCCCGCCCGCTCGTTCCACCAACTGCTGGATCCTAGGCAGGGGGTAGCTGTCCAGCTCCAGACACTTGTTGAGGGCTCTGTAGTCGACGGCCCAGCGGGTGCTCCCGTCCTTCTTCTTGATGGGCACCAGGGGGCTGCTCCAGGCGGAGTCCGACGGCTCTATAACTCCTTCCTGTAGCCAGGTGTCCAGTTGTTTCTCCAGTTCAGCCTCTTGCCGCGGGTTCAGATCCCTAAATCTCTGGCGGATCGGCTGGGTCCCTGGCTTGAGGCGCAGCTGCAACTCAACCACATCTGTGCAGCCGGGGGTAGAATTGGAGAAGACGTCCCTGTACTCTGACAACGTAGTCCAGACCTCCTTCTTGAGCAAGGGGTCCTTGCGTAGGAACTCATTGTCTTCCATCTCCAGGGCCTCCCACAACTCCTGCATGTCTATAGGCTCAGCAGGTTCTTGGAACGAGTGGAGACGTGGGGGAGGCGTATCAGAGACCTCTAAAATGTCAGGTTTGACCAGCTCCCCTGCCACTGGGAGGCCAGCATCCAGCAAGAGGGGCACCTCTCCCTCATTGACCACCAGTACTCTAAACACAGTGGCAGAGCCAGGCCTGTGGGCATACAGGCCCTCTGGAATAACAAGGTCCTCCCCAAACCTCTGTTCTGGGGCAGCTAGTTGAATGGCATCCTTGGTGCGATGGCCTACTAGCTCAACAGGGACCGCCATAACCCCGCGGCCAGGCAGGACCACCCGCTTGGCTGTGCGGAGCTGGGGTGGTTGACCGTCAGTTGGAGTGACAGCGCTTAGCCTATACGTGGCTGGTGCGGGGTCAGCCTTGGCTCCGGGACCCACCGGCCGCGACTTGACGGGCTCGGCTTCTGGAGGGGCTGACGTGTCGGAGCCAGGCGTGGCTCCGGGGGCGTCCGGCCACGATTTGACGGGCTCGGCGCTGGGAGAGGCAAAAGTGCTGGGTCCAGCTTTGGCTCCGTGGGCGTCCGGCCGCGACTTGACGGGCACGGCGCCGGGAGAGGCTGGGGCCTGAGAGTTGAGTGTGGCTCCGGGTACATCAGACCGCGACTTGATGGGTCTGGACTCGGGCTTGGCTGGTGGACTGGCTGGAGGTCCCAGGTAGAGGGGGCCAGGTGGACACGGCTGGCCGTTGATAAAAATGTCGGCGGAGAAGATTGGTTCTGGAGGGCTGGCAATCTCAGGAAACGTTGTTGGCAGGCTCTCCCTTGGCACCTTGGGCACTGGGGGCAACCCCATGGCTAGCAGGTTAGCTCCCTTGTGTGCGTTGAGCTCAGCGTCCACCCAGTGTGTGCCTTTCTCAACCACACGCGGCTGCTCAGGCAGGGGGCCTGGCAGAGGCCCCTCATAGCTTAGCTCTCTCTCGGCTGTCTCCCGGTCAATGGGGACGCCACGGAGTGGGATAAACTCCCCACGCACCCACAAGCAAGGTGGTTGCATGTCGAAACAGAGCCTAGTTCCGAACTCCTTGAGAAAATACCCTCCTAGGTTCAGAGGGTGTGAGAGATTCCGGACCACAGTCACGTGGTATAGATGGAGTATAAGAGTGTGTGAAACTGCCATATATAACTCTTTTAATTTTCCGATTACCTGGAGGGGCTGGCCTTCCTCATTAGCAGTCAGGATCTGGGTGTTGTCCGGAATCAACATGCGTTGCACGCCCATCGCGTGCATGAGATGCTCAGAAATTACAGCAGACCCTGGTACACGGTTGCCAGAATCAATCATGGCATCAACCTGTACATGCTGGGCAGGGTCAGGAGTAGGAAACCTCACCCTGACATGGCAGGGGAAGTGGAGGTCCTGCCCTTGAGACAAGGGGGCCTCTCGTTCGGCTGGGGTTGGCAGAAACTTTGGTGGTGGCCGCACCGCAGCTATGGTGGTATCGCTTACCATGGTGGCTTAGACTGTAGCTTCGAATCACTAGAGCTTATTAATTATCACTTGGTCAACAATTTTATATTTATTTTTATCACTTGGTTGACATTTATACACACTGATGTGTTGTTATCACTAGGAGCTCTAGGTGTGATTCTGGAAGCACTGGCAGCAGGGAATGTCCGTCCTGCAAGGTTCAGAGGGGTGACGGCGGTAGGGAATGACCCGTCCTACAGCGCCGCTGGTTCGAATCCCGACAAATGGCGGCAGGGAATGGCCCGTCCTGCAGCGCCTCGGGTTCGAATCCTGGGAGGCAGCGGCAGGGAATGTCCCGTCCTGCCGTGCCTGTGGCTCAAAATCTGCTATCCGTCGCAGTGGTAGGGCTTACTTGTGTGCTGAAGCTTCGCAGCCACACATTGCCTTCTTAGGGAGACCAGCACACAGCTGTCTGTCTCGTAGGTTTGGCCTGGGTGTCCTGGGGCTTGTCCCAGCTACACTTGCCAATTTAGACTCAGTTCTGTAGCCGTCTGAGCTAAATTATCCGATTGCCGTGGCTGCGCACCTAGCGCTACTCCTACACGACACGGAAAAAGCGTCTTAACTGGTGCTTTTAGCAGGCTAAATCTGCTTGCTGTAGGCCAGGGGCCCACATATTGCGTTCAAAATGATGGAAATTCGACCTAAAAAGGCCGTCTCACGGGTCAGTTGGCGGCTGATTGTCCCCTTACTTGCCAAAGGGTCCAATCAGAGGTAGAATAGGCTAGTTTCTGTTAGGCTCGATTGAAACACGCTGACACCAAGTTCTGGTAAGCCGAGCGTTCTCGGCCCACGGGGTAACGAGTTCGGATTCAACGAGCCCTAGCCTTTAAGTATTCTACCAAACAAACAAGCAGGATTCAATCATACAGAAATTATATATTTAAACTGAATAATATTTACAAGTTATGTTTACTATATATATACAACAAAATATAACAATGGTTAGGTTTGAAGGGGGTGTGGGGCGCTAGGGCTTAGCGCCCGACGGTAGACAGGCTGTGGGGGCAACGGTGGTAAAAGGGGAGGCAGTGCCTCCCGATTATATAAGCGCATGAGGGACTCGTGATAGTTGCATGTTCAAGTCCCCTCCCCACATTTAGGCAGGCTAGTTTGACCGCTGGGTGCGGGGTTAACAGCGGTCATGAGATGGATAGTGATATAATAGGATTAGTGCGGGGGGTTTGTTATCATAAGTCACAGCGAAGCAACTCTGTAAACGGCCTGTCCGTCTGGGTGTCGTATTACCACAGCAGCACCAGAGGTACTTATTTTTTTCTTAAATTACCTCTTAGGGCAAAGCCCCTAGAGGCTAGGAGCGAAGCCGCTAGTAATTTATATAGTCATATAGCCTGCGCTTTGGACTTAAAACTTAACTGTATAATTGTTGGACAATCGATCCAGTCGTTTATGAGATCTCACAAAACAAACGACAGACAGATAAACTGGTAAACAAACAACCTGTATTTAGAATTGTTAATGTTTTAATAATTAATCATTAGATGCATTTCGACATTTTAATAATTATTTCTTTTTGTAAACTCTTTTTCCAACCTTTACCTTGCAGAGAAATATTTAATTAGTGTAATTTATATTTCCAGCTCTGTAGACGAATAAATTGATTATATCTTATGATTTCCTAATATATTACCTCTTAAAGACTAGGATTCTCTCGATTAGAAACCTCTGGTCTAACAGACAAAATTACCTACAATAACCTCTCCGGGGCGAGGAAAAGTTTTGGGCACTATAGTTTTCTCCACGTCAAACTTGGGAAACCTTGAATTGAATGGTAACATGATCATGCGTGATATGGATATTATGTAACCCAGCAGATAAACCCTATAATTGCACGACTTTTGTATGGAAGAAGGTATATATGTATAGAGTGAGAGAAAGGGAAATGTCAATGAACTGTAATTGAATCTTATCCCTAAACATGAATACTTTTCCTCCAAAATGGAGTAGTTTTGTAATTTTCTTTATCATAATAGTGAAAATGTTCTATGCTTATAACAAGACTTTACCCAACTTAACTTGTATTGCTTTATATAAAAAGAATAGCGGTTTCACCCCTAGCCTCTTGGGGCTTTGCCCCAAGAGGTAATTTAAAGAAAATGATTTCTGACTGTTCACCACATGACCAATAGGTATACACTCTGAAGAGTTGAGCCCAATCGGTTCAGTGGTTACCGAGATCTTAAGCTTTAGACGGACAGACAGACGGATTGACTGACAGATTGACTGACGGACAGACAGACATCATTCTACTTTGTATTATAGATTTCAATTGAATGGTTTAAAATGATTCCTAATGATAAAGTAGCAACAGAAAATTCAAACAGACAAGAAATATCAAAACGCAATGATGAAATAAATAAACCTCCAATTGTTGATACATCTAAACAGGTAATTAAACAAATGTTATCCCGTTATATATACTATTATATAAAGTAGTAATGTTCTTTTTGTCTCTGGCAAAAGATCTCGCTAACAGCTGAACCAATATGGTTCTTTTTTACAATGTAGTTTCTAATATGTCTGGGGAAGGTTTATAAGTATTTGGGGGGAGGGTACCACCACCCCCTCCTAAGAGAAATAGCCACATAAAAAATGACCCCCTCTCAAAAAAAAAATAAGATTTAAAAAGGAATTGGCCAACCTCCCCCCCCCCCCCCCCATTAATGGCCACTAGAGGCCTCTAGTCCCGGTATATAAAGTAGTAAGGTTTTTTTTTGTCTAAAGCTTAAGATATCAACAACTACTTAACAACTACTTAACTTATTTAGGGAAAAATAACATAGGTCCAGGGGTGGTGTTGGGCTATATTAAGTAAGAGATATAAGTTTTCCGGAATTTTAATGTAGGGAGGAGATTTGAAATCTGCATCAAATTTTAAGGATTTTTTATAAAATTCGTTTTTTGTATAATTCTTTATCTAAAAGCGGAAATACATATTAAGTTAATTAATTTTGACCAATAGGATAGGTGGATTTTAAACTACCTGCGCTCTAATTGGTTGAATGATGTACGACATCCAATCAGAGCGCTGATTTTTTAAATCCACCAATCACGGATGCCAAAATTAATTAACTTAATTTGTATTTCCGCTTTTAGATAAAGAATTATACAAAAAACGAATTTTATAAAAAATCCTTAAAATTTGATGCAGATTTCAAATCTCCTCCCTACATTAAAATTCCGGAAAACTTATATCTCTTAATATTCAGCCCCCATCGTATTCCTTTGAATACAGAGCCCCTAAATGCAAGGAGCATAGCCACTAGTTATTTATATTGCTTTTTTGTAAGTTATCTTATGCATTACCGACAGCATGATATTTGCTACTGCATTTCTAAACAATCTAATGAACAGGATATTTCAAGAGAAATGTCCTTTTTAAAAACTTAATTATGCATAGAAAAAAAAATTATATAAAATGCTTGGAAAACCTGTTTTATTTTCTATGCATATCTAAGTTTAAAAAAAGACATTTCTCTTAAATCACCCTTTATTATTCTCAATATACATAGGTAATAGAAATTGACAAGAAAAAAAGCGAAAAAGAAAAAGGAAAGAAATATAATAGGTAAATTTTACAACTTTTTGTTATTGTATAAATAAAATATTATATTCAAAACTACATTTACTGCAGCTACCGATATAAATAAATTCCTATGACAACAAGGTACAATATCATAAGCGAAGCATCCCAAAGTCCTAGAAATGTAAGTTTGTCCTTTAGCACTATCCCATTGTTAAAAAACTCTTAAATTAATATATTGCATAGAGTTCTGACACTTTCTCAGTGTAAATATTCGTTTTTCCTACCTTCTGATTTGAGAGCTTTGCTTTTATGGATGTTAACTTCTTTTAGATGGAATATGTTAAAAACAGTTCTGAGCTTTGGTGTGCTGCAAGCTAAGTCAAGTAAACAGGCAAATAAAATGGAAGATAAAAATGGACACATACCCAGCAGGAGAAAAAGTTCTAATAATTTAGACTTGAGCAAGGTATGCTTCCTTCAATAAATAGGTTTTAAAATTGAATTTTATACTTAGGAATATATTCATCTATACATCTTTGTATCTATCTATATATTTATCTATCCATCTATCTATGTATCTATCTATTTATCTATCTATCTATCTATCTATCTATGTATCTATGTATCTATGTATCTATGTATCTATCTATCTATCTATCTATCTATCTATATATATATATATAGTCCACATAGAATGAACAAAAGTTTATTTGTAAAACATCATGTTTCATGCATTAAGCAATCTTCAGTTACAATTTAATACTGACAATAATATTAGCATTAATAGATTTTTTCAATTAAATTTAGAGGATTTTTTAAAAATATTGAAATTACAAATAAACATAATTTAAAAAAAAACTATCTTGAAACGGCAGTATCAGGTATCATTAGCAGTCAGGTGTTCAATCAGAAGGAACTTGTCTCTGTGTCTGCACTTGCTGTTGATCTCAGACCTCTTGTTAAGCATGGTGACGTCATTGTTGAACATGATCTTCACCTTCTCTAGGTTACAGAGTTTGCATGCACCGGAGCTAGGGTTGTAGGTTGGTGCTTGCTGCAGGATGGACCATCTAATATCAAAATTAGTTTGATTTCGTTTTAATGACCAAATAAATGATGATAGGCTGGTTTTGTGCTCTGCATTGGCATTGTTAAAGGATGACTTGTGACCAGTAAATCTTTCTTTAAAAGTGTTACCAGTCAGGCCAATGTATGTGGCAGGTTTGACTGCATTGATGACTTCTGCTTTGTAGACCAAGGAAGACTTCAAGCACTGGCCTCCAACGGGACACACAGCTTGGCCACCACGGCAGTTGCACAATCTTGCAGGTTGAGTGTTTTCAGCAGCTGTATCTTTAAGTAAGAATTTGTTATGTCCAGCTATGATGGCTTTGATGCTAGGCATACAACAATAAGACACTTTAACTGTAGAACGGTTGAAGTACTGTTGAAGAGGTGTGTTCTTAAAATGTTTATCTATCAGTAGTAAGAATTTCCTTGCAACATTAGTTTTTACTGTTTGACAGAAAGGAGGGTTAAACCAAATAACCTTTCTTCTCCTGCACCTTGTAGTAGGATGACGTTGTTGGTTGGGTGAGTAAGTGAAGTCATCATTGTAGCCAGCTGAATTCAATGCATTTTTGAACGGTATTTTCTCAGCTTCAAAGATCTCTCTTGAACTTGAAAGTTTGGAAATTCTACTTGAAACCATTTTGGGAATTTCTTTCTTGATGTTAGCAGGATGGTTAGATTTCGAGTTTATGTAGCTGAGATCAGTATTTGGTTTCTTAAAAGGTCGAAAAGTGTTGGCTTTCAGGTCAAAAACGCATCCAAAAATTCGGTGCTTGTGATATTGCATTCTATTGTTACTTTCAGTCCTAAATCTTTAAAAAGTTGAAAAACTCGTTTTCTTACTTGTTCAACCTGTGGACCAGAACCATCAAGGACAGCAAGACCATCATCTCGGTACAGACCAATTTGAGGTTGTTCAATGATGTCACCCAGCTTGCTAAGGATGTAGAGACCAACCAGTTCACAACATTCAGCACCATCAAAACTTCCCATGGTTATGTCAAAGTTTGATTGTGATTTTTTGATCCAAGGATCTTCATTCAGGTACAAAAATGATTTCCTAGTGTTTTGTAAAGCTTTGAGTTCCACAGATGTAAAATTATGGTACTGCTTTGACCAGTTGATAACAATATCAAAAAGTTCCTTGCTGATTGAAGGGTAAAAAGAGACAACATCAAATTTGAAAAATGTTAGCTTTGTCTTATTTCGTAGGCCACTGAACCATTCAATAACCTGATCAGAATTTTGCCAAAGGTTGAGATTTGTTGCTGATTTAACTTTGCTGACTGCAGTTTCAAGGATGGTTTTACTGACTTTACCAACATTTGACTTAGCAGGATTGAGAAGTCTGTACTGCTTTCTGTCAGGAAAATTCGGTTTGTGATCTTTAACAGTTACAAAGGCTTCTTGTTTTATGTATTCATCAACCCTATCAGCTATACATAACGTAGATGTAAGTTCAGCAGCTTCTTTATTTACATTGTAAACATCAGATTCGTCAGCTTTCTTGTATTCACTTGTCACATTGTTATGCAGAATTGTTTTATATTCATTAATAGGTACTGTGTACAAGTTTCCAGTTTTATCAGATTCAATGATGATGTCTTTAGAATCTTTAATTGTTTTGATTGTTCTTTGTAAAGATGTTTGAAATTCATTGTTGACTTGCCTGAATTCAATTGATGTAATAAGCTTGTAAACATCTTCCTCAAAGGCTTTCAGCTCGTCCATCTGGGGAGCCCTGTTGGTAGTTTTGAATCCATAGTTGTTGTTGGTGTTGGTTGGTTTTTCTTTGACAGCAAATAGCTTCCATCTCATTCTTTGAATAAAACTTTCTACCTTGGCGATGATGATAGACTGATACTGCTTCTTGTTACCCAAGGGAATGTTCTTCAGGGAGTGGTTAAAATGAAACTTTTGCATAATAGTTTCTATGCTTTGATTTTCCACGTAAAAAGATCTCAACTGTAAAACCAGGAGAATACTCACGTAATAGATGTATTTTAGATACATCAGCAACGGAGAAAATGCAGAGTTCTCGACACACTATTAGAACTAATAAGTATGGAGATATATATAGTCCAC